>NW_004955586.1:216236-298575 GCF_000276665.1 Chinchilla lanigera
GTGCATGGTGATAGGCTTGGGTCTATTTTCAGTCTTTAGAACCCCAAAATTTAAAGACCCAATCCATACATGGGCATCTGAAGTGAACAGACACTTCTCAGAAGAAGAAATGCAAATGGCAAATAAACATATGAAAAAAGTTCATCATCGGTCATTCAAGAGATGCAAAGTAAAACAACACTGAGATTCTCTCTCACTTCACAAAGAATGGCTATCATCAAGAAATCAACCAACAACAAATGGTGAAGTTGTGGGAAAAAAGGAACACTTCTACACTGTTGATGGAGTGTAGACTGGTGAAACCACTGTTGAAATCAGTGTGGAGATTCTTCAAAAAACTAGGATTGGAGGTCCCATTTGATCCAGCTATTCACCTTCTCGGTATCTTTCCAAAAGAAATAAAAGCATCATACCACAGTGATATATGTGCACCCATGTTTATAACAGCAGTTTGTAATAGTTAAATCTTGGAAGGAACCAAAATGCCCATCAACTGATGAATGGATTATAAAGAAGATGTGTTTTTTTAATACAATGGAGTACTTCTCAGCCATAAAGAAGGATAAAGTTGAGACATTTATAGCTAAATAGATGGACCTTGACACCATACTCTCAAGCGAAATAAACCAGACACATATGAATAAATACTGCACTGCCTCTCTGGTGTGAGAAAGTGAAAGTGTAAATAAGAACCAAAATATATAATATATATGTGAAATAGGAAGAAATTGTTCAAAAGGAAAGGGGAATGGGGGGTTGGGAGCAAAAGGAAGGAAAAAGAAAAAAAATGAGAAAAAAAAGATAAAATTGAACCAAAGCTTTGAAATGAGGAATGGAAGATGGTTTGAAGGGAGGGGATGGGAATAGGAAAAGAAGAGGAAGTAAAACACACTAGGTACAAATTCCCCCTGATAAATGTGATCAGTATGTTTATCTAAACTGTGCCAATAGACTTAATAGAAAAATAAAAAGGACCTACAAATTATTAGTTAATAAACACATGAAAAAGTGTTAAACATCATCAGTCTCTATAAAAACGCAAGTGAAATCACAAGCACAATATATACCCCTATAGATCCATTATCAGAATAATGTTACCAGCATAAAATTTTCTTTAAAAATTTAAAGATTACAGAAGTTTATATTTAATTTTTTATTATTTATAAGGTTTTTATCTTATATTCACATTGCTACTTTTTACTTTATCCTAACCTGTATATCAAATAGATTGAAAATACCGCCAATATTGTTACTAACAAGACAATGCTCAGAAATCCCTTGAAATGGTTCTTTTGGTTTTTCTATGGTTATGTCATTGTTACGGTTTGAATGTGGTTTGTCTTCCAAGAGTTCATGTGTTGGAGGTTTTCTGTTTAGTGTGATGGTGGAGATTCTGAAGTGGTGGCATAGCTTAGAAGTAGGGCTTAGTGGAGCTATTTAGGTGCTTGGGATATTGTCCTCAAAATGAACTTTTAGAGTTCTCATTTGATCCTGGTTAGTTCTCCTGAGAAGGTTTTTATAAAAGAGCACAAATGGTCTCTCCCCAGTCTCTGGCTTTCTGTCTTGCCATGTAATCTCTCCATTCTCTATGTGTTTTCCACCATGATGCCATCTCTTATGTAGGAACCCTGCCAAGGGAGCACTCACTACAGGCTGAGTCAGTGGAGCTGCTCAGTCTGAAGTTTTCAGCCTCCAAATATGTGAGCCAAATAAATCTCTTTAACACTTAAAAAAAGGGCAAGAGTGAAAAGTAGAAGATAAAGGTTAGATAACTTTGGTTTAGATTATACACTGTTTCAAATAATATCCTTAAAGTTTAGACTTGCTTTTATGGACAAGGGGGAAGTGCTGGCATGCAAGAATAAGGAATTAAAAAATTCTTTCCAAAAATTGTCATATAAACATAGAATGACAGAAAAAAATAAATCCTTGAAATTATGGCCATCATTTTGTGCTAAATGAAAGTATCAAGGGCCTATCTTTGCTAGTCAACAGTCACAGAGATAATAGATTCCACCTTCAATAGCCTTTCATCTTTTACATTTATCTCTTTAAAATAACTTAAATCCATTTTTTTTTCCCTGAACACTTCATTTTTCTCCTCCAAATAGCCAGTTCTGTTTTATAGATTATTCTTGTTCTAGTCTTCATTTTGGCTTTATAAAATGAACATCTGGAATTTTCCTGGATTGTTATATTCTTGAAATAAAATTCTATTAAAAGATTTGTTGTGGTTTAAAGGATAATTTATTATTTTGCTTCAAATTGGAACGTTTACCGTTATCATATGTAAATTTTGGATATAAACCACAATTTAAGCTCTTCAACTGGCAAATATAATTTTGTTAACATAAAATTCAAATATTTATGTAGAAATTTTCACTGTGCTATTACACTGGATGGGTATTTTGAAGATGAACTATTGGGAAAACTATTAACCCACCTAGAAATGAAAATTCCTTAAAAGTTTCATCTGCCATTAAAATGCCTGCTTTTGAAAGGATCCAATAAGAAATTTTGCAGAATTGAATTTTGTTCCTAGGATTACCCAGTATTTCATGGGGAAGTCTGATTCCTCCATGTTAAGTGTCTCATACAGTCTGACACATGGCAGGATCTAAATATTAATTCCTATCTTTTACTCTATGGGCATATAAAGCTCACTTTAAGGTCCAAATATATCCCACCTGGTTATACTTGGGGTGGTTTTTTATTAGACAATTGAAATATGCATTGATTTCCTCTTACTGAAGGGATATGTTCCAAGACCTCTAGTGGATGACTAAAACTGCAGAGTACTGAACCTCATATGTATTATGTTTTTACACTATGTGCATGGCTAAGATACAGCTTAATTCATAAATTAGATACAGTAAGAGATTACCAATAATAATAAAATAGACCAATTATAACAATATACTGTAATAAAAGTTATGTGAACATGGTCTCTTTTAATCCCAATAGGGCCTGTGATATGGATCACATGGATAAGTTAGACAAAAGGATGATTCATGTCACCAGCAGGACAGAGTGGGAGGGCATAAGATTTTTGTAATGTTGCACACGATGGCAATTTAAAATGTATGAATTATTTATTTCTACAATTTACAAGTAATATCTTCAGACTGAGGTTCACTATAAGTAACTCAAACTTCAGGAAATGAAACCACAGGAAAGGAGATATTGCTGTAATTTACATTTACTAGTGTGCAGAGTTTGTAGCATGCAATTATATGTTTTTTTTCAATTGTATTCACCCCTGTAACTACTACTGTGCACGAAATATAGAAAATTTCTCTCAGTTCACTTTCATACTTCTATCTCTTACTTCTGTCTATTCTAGGATTTCATATAAATAGAAAATGTACTTTTGGATCCAAATTTTTAGCCTCAGCATGATATCAGACTCATCCATATTGTGGATATGAGTAGTACTTTTTGTACGGATGGATGTACCTCAATTTGTTTACCCATTGTCCTTTTCACAGACATATGGTTGTTTCTGAGTTTGGTCTAGTATAAACAAGGCTGCTATTCATTTTTTGCATAAATCTTTCTGAGGACATGTTTTTATTTCTTTTTAATAAACATCCGGTAGTTGAGTTGGTGGGTCACAAGATAGATGGGTGTTAAACTTTACTGAAACTGCAAAAACAGGTTTCCAAAGTGGTTGTATCTTTTTACATTCCCACTCATGGCTCTGAGAATTACAATTGCTCCAGTCTTGTCAACACTTACTATTGTCAGTTGTTTTGATTTTACCCATTTTAGTGGTTTCCTGGCAGGTTGAATTTGCTGTTGCTGTTGGCAGTGCTAGAAATTACACTAAATTACACCACTAGCCCTCTTAACACATTTTGACCCAAAGGCTAGGTATATCTATGTGCAGTGTGTTGAGCAAGTAGGTACTTGAGTTTCTCTAGAAGAAAGAACTGTTGTTGTTTGAGAAAACCCTTTGATAAGCTGCTTTGGGTGGACAGCGAAGCCCTGAAGCCATAGTGATAGCACACAACAATTTAAAATGGCATATGTAAGAAAAGAACAAGCATTTAGGAACATAGTGAGAATATAGAAAAGAGATAAGAGAAGGAGGGTGGAAATATAAAGACTGGGGTCCTGAGCAGTAGAAATGGCTGAGGGGCTTTCCAGGAACAAGGACATTTAATATCACATTTTCAATGATCTCCTGTAGAATACTTCTGTATGAGCTCCTATAGCTAGGTCTAGCTACATTCAGATACCTCAAGGGTTTCATTTGGGAAGCGGGATGGAAAACTAGGAGAAGGGCCTGGATTCCCTGTTTGTACCATTCTCAGGGCAGAGGCGAGTAAAAAGCTCCAAGAGGTTGAGCAGAGAATAAAATTCAACTGAAGTTAGAATTAGGGGTAATTAAAAAGATTCTCATGGGACTCCAGAAACATTAATGTTTCCCATGAACTTTCATATGAGTCTTTGTAAATGTTAAGGGACAGAATGACATTAGCACACAGCTAAAACTGGAGTAACAATATATCCCAGTGTAGCCAAGACATAACTGGCTTATACTACTGCCCCAGAGTAATGATTAATAGTGTCACCTTTCACTCTGAAAGGTATTTTTGTTTAGATAATAAATAAATATAATCACTCTAGCTCTGAGATTTCAACCTTGACCATATATTTAAATCACCTGGGAACAATAAGAAACTCCTTGGTGCCTGTATCTAATTCTCAGAGGTTCTGATTCGTTTGTCTGCTGCATGGGCTCTAGGAATCGTAAAGATGGTGTTGTAGCCAGGTGTTACAAGGGAAACAATACAATACAGGATACTTAATTTATAAGATGATTTTATAATAGTCACTCAAAGAGTCATGTACAGAGATAGTGCAGGAAATCTGTCCACGCACTGAAGGCCAAAAGAATCCAGCTGAGGGGCTGGATCCCACCAAAATGACCTGCAGGAGTCGAGCTGAAGACCTAGAGCCCATAACAATGCCCCTGACGAGTCCAACTGGAGGTTAAGAGGCCATGACAACGTCTCATGCAGGCCTATTTCAAGGATCTACAGCGGGATCCAAAGGACAGTGGTAGAAGCTAGAAAGTCTGTGCCAGCGGGATGAAGGATCTGTGCCAGCAGGCTGAGGGATCTGCTCCAGTGCTCAAAGCAAGAACAAGAGCTCCCCCAGAAGGTACCACAGTCATCCTCAGCAACAATGAGGTCCTGAGCTTCTCCAACAATGAGAACAGCCAAGTCCGTATCAGGAAAGCCAGCATGACAAGCCTCTCTAGGACACTGAACAGAGTACCATCTTCTCTGGAATCAGGAAGTGATGCTCAAAGTAAGGACCAGAGCTCCCCCAAAGTGAACTGTGGCCATTCTCAGCAGCAACTATGTCCCAAGCTCCTTTGAATGTGAGAACAGCCGCATTCATAACAGGAAAGCCAGCATCACAAGGTCCTCCAGGAGAACTAACAGCTCCTTAACAGCTTCTCTTCTTCTCCTCCAGTCCTCCTTTTTATTTTGTTGGCAACAATCCTCAGGTGTGCCTCCCACACCCAGCACCACACTGGTTCAGTTCAGCTGGGGTTACAAGTTGACCACCAGTTGTCAATCCACCACAAATGGGCTACCAAGGCTAAGAATCACTGTGTTAGCTATAAGCCATGGAAACAGGGCATATTGGAGTATAAACTATACTTTCAGGAAAACCAACCAAGTATGGATCAGTATCAAGTATCATTTCTTCATTTCCTGTAAAGTTTGTACTAACATCTCCAACTTTTGAATCTGAAAGAAATACTGTAAAATTCAACCTTTTCCAGAAAATTATTTAAATACCACCTCCTAATACACCAGTGTCTTCAAACTCTATTAAAGACCTGGCATCTGGCAAGTCAAAGTACTTAGAACAAGGCACTATAAATATGTAAGATAAATGACACAAAAGAAACAAAATGAAACAAAGATTGTTTCTTGCAGAAGCCCATTTCTGAAATAAAACCACCAACATGTATTATAATCTTAAAAAGTAATATACTTGATTGTAGAGAGGATAGAAAGGACAGAAATTCCCAGAGATAATCACTATATTTAGTATGTTGGGGATATATCTTTGCATTTTTTCCCCTTTTGTACACACATATGCTACATATGAAGGTACATGTATATTGGAATCATATTATGCATATGTATTTTTAACTCAATACCATATCTTAAATCTTTTTAACCAAGTTCTTTTAAAACATTTTAAAGCCTCAATACATTCAATAATATGGATATATATTATAATTTAATTGATCCTCTGTTTTAGGTGGATTATTTTTAGTTTTTTAATATCATAAACAATGGCTTGATGAACTTCTTTGTACAAAAGTATACATTTTCCTGTCCCTTGCTGATAGCTTTCCTAAGAGTAAATTTCAAGAAATAGAATTTCCATGTTAAAGATGATGTGCTTCTTTAAGGCTTTTTTGATACACCAATACTAAGTAACAGAAGGCCTATTCTACTTCCCACCAAAATGGGCTCATTTTGTGTTTTTACTACCCATGGGTACTATCATGTTTAAAATATAGGTTTTTTAAAGTCGCATACTTTTGTCTTTGTTTAGCAGTGCTGGGGGTCAAACCCAGTGCCTCTCACATGCTAGGCAAGTGCTCTACCACTAAGCTACTTCCTCAACACTGTATATTTTTGAACACATAAATCAGCTAAAAGAAATAAGAAAAAGGTATTGTTAACAATTGTGATGTATATGAAAAAGATACAAATTCTTCAATATTCCCATCTTTGAAATTGCATTCTTTTATACTTGTGATCAGTTCATCCAGGGACTTACATGTGGAATCTTGTTAAATTAGATATATTTCTTGGATGAAAGATAACTTTTAGATTGCATTTTATAAATTTATCATGCTAAAGAAATCAACTCCACTGATGCAGACCTAAGTAGATTGGTGAACTAGTCAACTTCCACTTTACCCATTTTTGATCTTTCTTAATTTATTGCTCTTAGAATTAGATTTTTAAAGCTATAATTGGACATTAGCCTGTCACCAAGTTCATTGGAGATCTGGAAACTCCTTTCTTTTTTTTATTTTAAAAAATAAAAGAAGGAAAACATATTAACAAACAGACATCCATTTAGAAAATAGCATAAGAACAATACAAACAAAACAGAGTTACAGACAAAGTGGTAGGAAATTAACAATGCTTGTTGTATTACTTATTGATATCTTCAAAGTGGTTTCTCAGGAAAACAAATAGAGACATACAAGATTGATCAAACAAGTAGTCATTAACTGTTCCTTTCTGTAGGGCAATAGATGACAGTAGTATAACTATGTTAGCTATCCTGTATATACACACATACATAATTTCCCCTTCTTTCCCTTTTCTTTTCCCACACCCCAGTTGCCCTTTACCCTTGAGCATTTTCCTTTTGTTTCATAATGTCTGTCATACCTCCCAGTTTTTATTCACTCTTTCAGGTCTTATACAAGTGAGACAATGCCTACATGCTTACACATGCAGGTCTGATTTATTTCACTTATGAGTATGGTCTCTAGTTGTGACCATTTACCTATAAAAGACTAGAGTTTATCCTTCTTTATACTTGAGTAATATTTCATTATATAAAAGTACCACAATTTTTTAGTCCAATCCTCAGTGGATGGACATTTGGGTTGCTTCCACAATTTATCAATTACAAATTGTGCCTCTATGAACATGGGTGCACATATATCGCTGTCATATGCTGTTTTCAGATATTCTGGGAAAATACCCAGAAGGGGAATAGCTGGATTGAATGGAACCACTAGACCTAGTTTGCTGAGGAATCTCCATCAGCGTACCTCACAGATCTAGAAAAAACATTCCTAAATTTCATCTGGAGCCAGAAGAGACCCAGAATAGCGAAATCAATACTGGGCAGCAAGGACAAGTCAGGTGGAATTACAATCTCTGACCTGAAATTATACTACAAAGCCACTGTAATAAAATCAACATGGTACTGGCTAAAAAACAGACCAGAAGATCAATGGAACAGACTGGAGGACACAGACACAACCACAAATACACTCAGCCACCTAATCTTTGATAAAGGGGCCAAACAAACTCACTGGAAGAACGACAGCCTCTTTAATAAATGGTGCTGGAAAAATCGGCTTGCCACTTGCCAAAGACTGAAAATAAACCCAAGTCTATCACCATGCACCAAACTCAAATCTAAATGGATCACAGATCTCAATACTAAAACAGAAACACTAAACATATTGGAAGAGAAAGTAGGAAAAAACCTTGAAGACATAGGGGTAGGTAAAGAGTTCATGAACAATAACCAAAGTGTCTGTGAAACACTTCAAAGAATCATCAACTGGTATCTTATCCTACTGAAAAGTTTTGAACATCTAAAGAAATCACCAGCAGAGTAAAAAGAAAACCCACAAATTGGGAAAAAATTTTAGCTGACTGTCCCTCAGACAAAGGGCTTCTGTCTAGAACATATAAAGAATTAAAAAACATCACCCCCACCAAATTCAAAGACCCAATCCAAAAATGGGCAGCTAAGATGAACACACACTTCTCAGATAAAGAAATACAAATGACAAATAAATACATGAGAAAATGTTCAACATCATTAGTCATTCGAGAAATGCAAATTAAAACAACACTAAGATTCCACCTTACCCCAGTAAGAATGGCTAGCATTAAGAAATCAACCAATAACAAATGCTGGTGAGGCTGTGGAGAAATAACTCTCCTCCACTGCTGGTTGGAGTGCAGACTGGTGAAACCATGGTGGAAGCTCCTTTCAAAGACCTTTCACTAAAAAAGTGGTCATCTTGTGTTTCATTTGACTGGTGGAGGAATCTTGGCTGGTCAGCACAGGAAATATTCACATTGTGGAAAGGATCTGAAGAAAGGAAAAGAAGTTACAGTTAATCATGGGGCACATGAGTCAGCTTCACTTTAAGGATTTACTCTGAAGTGGAGAATTCAAAAAACATGGGAATCCCTAGGGATGCAGAAGGAGAAAGCTATTATTTGTCAGAATAATTTTCTTCCAAGAAAATAATTCCTTTCTATATGAACTGACATAAAAAAACCATCTGAATGTTGAAATTAGTAAGCATTTCAGAATGTTCTTTTCACTCCAGATGCTCTTCTGGATAAATACAAAATAGGTGTGCATCTGGAGCAACTTGGAGGGCTTCAGAATTTGATATTCAGACAGACCACAGAAGAATGACTCAGATACAATATGTCAATATTTCTCCTGAGATTATGGAAGTTCTCTATGAGGGAATGATTTGTTTTCACTTAATGCTACAAATGAGTGTGTTAGTGGTGGGGACATCAAAATGGGATTTAGGATTCCTTTCTCTAGTTTGCCATTAGTTTTTTTGGTGGCCTTGGGCAACTCAGTTTTGCCTTTTAGAAAAATGTTCTGTCAAAAATGCTAAAACAAAAATAATTAAGAGATGCCAGGAAGACATTTAAGAATTCTTCACTGGCAGAAGGATATGTGAAATGCACCAAATAGTTGAAAATTTGCTTATTGAAAACATCTGATGATTGACTTGCAAAATGAGAAAAAGAATTCTGCTTTTATATTTGAACAATCTTTATTCCATACACTGGCTAAAGCATTTTAATAGAAGTCCTTAAAACTATAAAAGCTGCTGCATTTATTGAATGGCTTTCTGACATCTATCTTTAACATACGACGAGTGCTGTTCTTGGCAGGCTTTCAGCAGTGTCCCCTGTGATTGGTCCCCCAGAGTAATTTGACAGTAAATATTTTGAGGTATTATCATTCCCAGAAGGTTTTTATTAACTAGGTGCTTATATATGGTGCTATTTTAAGGCTATCTCATCTAAATATTGCTTTCAACTTCATAATTAGGGCCCAATTATCATGCTACAGTGGGGGTAGAACCAGAAGCACCTTGTAGGCAAATTAGGCCAAGCATACTTTCTGCATGTGGCTATTGTGTTTAAAGGAATGTGATTCACCCGCAGTAGAATGCCACAGTTCTGGAGAAAACAGCACTAATGATAGGCTAGGCATTGGGTTAGCTGTTCCCCACTCATTTGTGTAATATGCACAACACTCTACAAGGTGTATTGCAATTGTAAGGTGTTATTATTCTCATTTGATATATGAGGAAACTGATGCCGCAGAGGAAGTCATCGATTCCAAGTCTCCAAGGGCTGGAGCAAGGATACAAATCACTGGACTCCAGAGTTCATGCTTTCAGTTATGCCCTGTGCTGCTTCCCCAGGGTACCATGATGTATACTGAGGCACGCACAGTCTCCTGGATCACAGTGAACTAATCATCCTGCTTTTAAAACTGGGAGTGGCATTCTTCTGCTGTATCCTCATCCTTCCTGATGACATCAGCTACTGCATAAGCAAAACTTAAAGTTAAGCATGGTGCCATATGCCTGTAATCCAGGCACTCTGGGAGGCTGAGGGAGAAGAATCACAAGTTTGAGCCCTGGTCTGGGCAACTCTGTGAGACTTTTTCTCAGAAAGAAAGAAAGAAGAAAGAGAGAGAGAGAGAGAGAGAGAGAGAGAGAGAGCGCAAGAGAGAGAGCGAGAGAGAGACACACACACACAGAGACAGAGAGAGAGAAAGGGCTGGGGATGCAGCTCACTGTGAAGGCCCTGGGTTTAACCCCAGTACCACAAACAAAACAAAACAAAACACACAATAAAAAAAAACCTAACTGGAGTGTGATTAGTGAATAGATTATTCTCTGTTAGGCCCTGTGGTAGCCAGAATACTCCACCCCCATGTTCATGTTTTCTGGAACCCCCTGGATTTTGTGAAGATGTTACATTGCATGGCAAAGGGGAATTAAAGTCAAGATAAAATTAAAGTTGCTAATTATCTGACTTTAAAATGGGAAGAGTATTTTGGGTTATATAGGTGGGCCCTACACTATTAACACATGTCCTTCAATGTGGAAGAGAGTGAATCAGGAGAGGCGTCAAAGGTATGTGACACAAGAAGGACTCAGACTACCACTGCCAAGTTTGAAGATGGGAAAGAGGCGATGGGACAAGAAATTGCGGCAGCACATAGGAGCTGGAAAAGGCAAAGAAAACGACTCTTCCCTGGGCCTTCCACTTGGATTTTAACCCAGAGAGACTCATTTCAGCTTTCTGACTTCAAGAACTGTAGGAAAATACATTTGCATTGTCTTAAACCGCTAAATTTGTGATAATGTGTACAAAAGCAATAGGAAACTAATGTCTCTTTATTGATGAAATTTATTAACAGGAGTCAACAACAATGGCCTACAAATCTGGCCTGCCACATGTTTTTGTAAATAAAGTTTTTTTTTGTTTGTTTGTTTGTTTGGTTTTTTTTTGTTTTTTTTTTTTTGGGTTTTTCTCCGGTACCGGGAACAGAACTCACGACCTTGCACTTGCCAGGCCGGCACTTTGCCGCTGAGCTAAATCCCCAGCCCCCTGTAAATAAAGTTTTATTTGAACAGAGACATGTCCATTTGTTCCTCTATTGTCTGTCACTGCCATTATTAACTAGCTGTGGCTTAGATCATTTGGACTGCAAAGCCAAAAATATTTATTGCCTGTCTCTATAGAAAGTTGGTCGATCCCTAATTTATAGTTATAAATACAATACTATAACTATGGATGTAAATTCAGTGTAAAAATATACAAAATTTTCTTTGAGAAAAAGAAATCCTACCCCCCTTTATTTTTGCTGTTGTTGTTGTTGTTGTTAGTCTACATTGTCTCTGAACAGAGTGTATAACAAAATTCCGGTAAGTAGAAGGCCCTAATCAATTTCATGCTCCCTCGCTGAAATTCCAGTGTGTGTCATAGGATAGAAAGGCCAAATTGCATGAGTATAAATGATAGAGGAGATTTATGTTGTTGAGTTAGTAAATACTGAATTTTAATTCTTATCCTGCTCCTAAAAAAAATCCCACCAGAACAATTTACAGCTTTTATTTTTAAAAGGTTGTTTTGTTTTCTGTTCTTTTTGAAGTTCCTCCTTTCTGCTCTTTGCTAGGGAACTCCTGGGGTTGGCAGCATGTAAAATCCAAGACGAAGCCAGGCCAGGACTGTGCTCGGCCCTGCGTCAGTCAGCCAGCTACTCCCAATTATCCTCAGCTGGACCACATCCTATTTGGGTCATTGCCCTTCAGAAATGGGTGACACAGGTAGATACTGCTAGAATACTGTCACCCACTTGAATGTGATTATAGAGTGACATTTTCATTCATGTTTTGTAATTGTTCTTTTATGGTAGTTAATATTGTAGAATATTATTTTAGAAGTGTTTCATTTCCACCAAGCCCCTTTTTAGCATCTTTGGCCATGGGGTCCAACCTTTCTTCTGAATGTTTAAAAAAAAATCTGTTTTCTTGAAAATGTTTAGGCATATTACTGTGGAAAGCATCAAACATTTATAAAAGTACACATAATAACATAAATGAACCCAGTTGGATGGTTTACCTGATTCAGCTATTACTTGTGGCCAATTCTGTTTCATCTTCTACACTCACCTACTTTTTCCTCATCTAAATTTTTTTTTTTTTTTGGTTTTTCTCCGGTACCGGGAACTGAACTCATGACCTTGCGCTTGCCAGGCAGGTGCTTTGCCGCTGAGCTAAATCTCCAGCCCCATCATCTAAATTTTTTGAAGCAAATCCCAACTATAATACTATTTCATCCATAAATATTCCCTATGTAACTCAAATAGATAAGCTCTCTTTCTGAAAAGTATACACTAGAATATAGCTCACCTAGCCTGTGTGAAGCCCTGGTTTTAATACTGAGCACCAAGGGCTGGGGATTTAGCTCAGCGGCAAAAGCGCTTGCCTGGCAAGCGCAAGGTTGTGAGTTCGGTTCCAAGTACCGGAGAAAAACCAAAAAAAAAAAAAAAAAATACTGAGCACCAAAAATAAATGAATAAATAAAAACCACTTAAATATATAATCGTAATTCCAGTATGAATTCTTAAAAATAATATAGTACCAGTATCACTTCTTTAAAGCTAATTCATTAGCTAATGTCAAGTCAACATTTAAGGAAATAATTTATTATTATTACTATTTTGATTTTTTGAGACAAAGTCTGACAGTGTAGTCCAGGCTGGCTTGAACTTGTTATGTAGCACAGGCTGACCTCAAACTCATGATCATCCTGCCTCTGCCTCCTGGGTGCTGGGATTACTGGTGTGTGCCAACATTCCTGGCTGAGGAGATAATTTTTTAAAAGTTATTTTGCCTTCAAATATTTTCAGTGGTTTGTGATTTTGTAGTCTTTCCCTGAGGCAAAGTACAATGAAAATGGTAAATGTGGAACTAACATGTATTAATACAACCTTAAATGCCAGTCTCTCCTTAAATTACCCCCTATCTGCCCAAACAAACCTTCCTGTGTCCCAAAGACCCGCTAACCTTCCTCACCACCTGAATCAAAATGCTTAAGGGGACAGTTGGCCTTCCTTTAAGCTTTAGTTAAACTGAAGAGTAATGAATGATCCCTTTTTCTCCTTCTGACTTTCTTCATTTCATACCCAGGAAGCTTTATGAAGTCTTTGTAGAATTGCTCCTCATTTATACACTAGTTTCTCTCATAAAACTTAAAATATATCTGCAACATTTTGAGTAGCCATCCTTGAAGAGAAAAGACACTCTGTCACTTGTTCAAGCACAGGCATGAGCAAAGGATGTGTGAGGTGAGACTGTGTCTAGCACTCGTGTTTCTGACAGGAGTAACAGACTCGCTTTCAGTGTGTATAAGTGTGTGTGGTGACTCTGGCAAACAATTATTTTCTCATAAACAGAACCAATCATGAACCCATGTTTTTCTTTGGTTTTCAGCTTCTCTTGATGAAGAGAGCCTGTCCTTCCCATTCAGGCCAGCCTAGGCGATGCCTAAGTTTGTCTTGTTTAGGGGACTGGGAATTGGAGTCAGTAAGCAGGAAGGCAGGAATGGTGCATGCGTGGGTGTGTGTGTACGCATGAGCAAGAAGATGTGTGTGTAGGGGGGTAGGGTTTCCCTGACACTTGCCTCACACTTTGCTTTACCGTCATTGTTTATGCTTTTTTAAAAAGTAGATTTATTGAGATATAGTTTACGTACCATACAATTCAGCCATTTAGGGTGTGCAATTCAATGTTTTTAGTATATTTGTGGTGTTGTGCAACTACCACCACAATTTTATTTTATTTTATTTTTTTTTGGTTTTTCTCCGGTACCAGGAACCGAACTCACGACCTTGCGCATGCCAGGCAGGCGCTTTTGCCGCTGAGCTAAATCACCAGCCCCTATCACCAGAATTTTAGAACATTTTCATCCCTCCAATAGGCCCAGAACCCTTTAATAGTCATTCCTACCCCCACTCACCCCAAGCTCCAGGCAAGGACAAATATAGTTTCTGTCTTTGTAGACTTGCCTATTCTGGACATTTCCTGATTACTGCCCCTTACCGCTATCCCCACCCCTGACTCCCGTGGTTCAACTTTCACATGCTCCTTGGAAATTGAGGGCTTACACTTTCCATTGTTGGCTAACATATAGTTTTGCCACCCAACATCTAAATTGAAGAGTGAAAAGGAGATTCAGAAATGGTAATTGTGGTTTTTTCGGAGAGTAATCATTGAGAGTCAATAAAAATTAAATTTTTTCCTTTCAGAAAACTCCTAACATATTTCTGTAAATAAGGAACCAATGCAAAATGCCTTTCCATCGATCTGGTTTGCCTAGCAAGTTGTGCTTTCAGCTTCCCCAAATTGGGGAGTATTAACTCAGGTCCTTCAGGAAACTCAAACATAAGAAGGCAAATCAAACAATATTCCCATGTAAAACTATAAGTCTCTTCAAAACTCTGAAAAACACATTACAATAATGAATAATTTGGTAACCAAGCATAATGTAAGAACAAGGTAATCATTTGGAAGTGGATGGAACCACATGCTAAGTATAAATAATGGGTTTGCTAAGGGATGTGTTTTATATAATTTCCACTTTTAAAAACCTCATCTCGAACCTCTTTTCATTTATTCACTGTGGCTTTCTTTTCTAATACTCCTTTCAGTGCTCCCAGAATATTCAACAAAGGAAATGTTAATATCTTAGAGCATTTTGAGGCATTTATCTTGTTCTAAAAGATCTAAACAAAAAGGCTTCAGAACCATAGATAAGTACCCCAGCATCATTTTAAGAAATAAATGTGGCTTTACAGCAATCCATTACTAAAATGGATTCTGTACCAGAGCTCATCAACATACTGTGATTTAACAACGTATTCTCTGAATAGCAGAACAATGCATCAACCTAGTTATAAAAATCATTTAGAGGATTTGGAGTTTCATTATTTTCATTTCAAGGTATGAAGAGAAAAAAAAATTAAAACCCAAACACCTATTATTTCTTTCAAATGACTTTAGCCAACTTAGGAGCTTGATTCTTTGGGCTTTGAATTAAGCACCAGAATAATATCCATGAACAAAGTTAATACAGACTTTAAGTAAAGATTGTTCAGACACAAAATTTACAGTCGCATGTTTTTTTATATTGCTTAGTTTAAGTTGAAAATGGCGTTGGGATTTTGTCTTTCTCTTGAAAGAAGGAAACTTTTTTCCTATTCCTGAGCTTCATGGTTATTTCCTCCCTTCCAGTGTTGGAGCCTAGCAGAGCCAACCCTTACATCAGAGGTGTCTGCTTGCACTAGGAAACTTTTGGTAAAATATGACTGGCCCTAAGCTTGTTACAAGGAGTTTTGGGTTACTCAGTACATTTTAAACAGCTATATTTTGACCATTTGTAGGAGACAGGAACTCAATTCACAGACCACCGCTTTCTGGGGTCACTATCCAGGTTCTTTGGACAATTAATTCTGCTTGGCAGAGCAAATATCACTCACAATTAGGGATAGGGAGCTGTAGTTCTAATACAAATTAGGAAACATGGAACAGACAAAGATTTCAACCAATAGCCCTTTATCGATGAAAAACTTACTTCTGACTCCTGCCATCCTGAATCTATGCAGGACGTAATCCGAGGACTCCCAGCTGAACTACGACATCCCCTGTCTTTAGAATCCTCCTTTTCCAAAGCCAAGGTTATTTTCAATATACAGAGGCCCCTTTATAGGACTGCTTGTGTTACACGAGCTCATAGAGAATTTGGAGTTGTGGCCACTGAGAAAGTAAAGTGAAGACTCAGTCCCTATTTCCCTGAAGGAAGGACCTCAATGAGTTCTCAGATGATAACACAAAAAGTCAATGCCAGGTTGTCCCAGGGGAGATATGTTTGCTGTTGTTAACCCCAGGAGAAAAATCTTCACAGCCACAAGTCTTTCGTTTATTTGGCAAATATTTATTGAGCTCTTTTAACATGCCAGATAATATTACCAATATTCAGAATATAGAAATAAATAAGACTGACCAAAATTCCTACCTTCATAGAGTTCCTGTGTACAGGGGTAGAATGGATACAGCAGTAATGTTAATAGTTTTCCACTAAAAATCCACTTTCCTCTTTTTCCTTAGAAAATGGATGCTCAGCTAAACTACATCTCCCGGCCTACCTTAGTTAGGTGTGTTTATACAACTAAGCTTTCTTTAATGATGTAGGTGTGGCAGTTACTTGCACTACTGCCAAAATTAGGCTTTCAAATGTCAGTCGCTTTCTTCCTCTTTTCTGTTAGCTGGGACCTAGACCTGATGGTGACCCTGCTTCAACTGTGCAGATGGGAACAATGTCTAAGAAGTAGCACAGCAACACAGTGGAAAGATCCTAGACCTCTAAATGATGGAGCAGAGATACCCCACTCGTCTAGATGGCTCACATCTGTATTCTTCAAGCCATGGTATTATGGGCTTTTAAAATAATCATTTAGCAATATCTTGATGTCATAAAAAATAAATATGTAAAATATACGTCAGATCGAGTAACTATGAACAAGAAAAGTGAGAGAGTAGTCAGAATAGAAAGTACCAAGATGGGGGCGGAGTGATTACAGTTTTAAATATACAAGTCAAAAAAGGACTCACTGAGATTTGAGAAAAGATATGAAGGAGCTGCAGGAATCAAGCAGTGCAGATATCTATTCCTAGCAGAAGGAATGGCAAGTTCAAGTGCCCTGAGGTGGGAGCATGTCTGACATATCTGAAGACCAGCAAGGAGGTCAGTGTGCTGAAGCAGAGCATGTGAGGAAAAGACTTGCTGGGAATGAAAGTTATAGAGGTGGTGAAGGGTAGAGTATGAAGGAAAATAGATGATAGTGACCTTTGGTGGGTCCTTCTGAAGACACTGGCTTTTAAGCTAAGTGGGAAAGGGAGCTACTAAAGGACTTGGAACCAGAAAAGGGATATGAACTGGCTTCTGCTTTTAACAGGATCTTTCTAGTTTCTATGTGAAAGAGATCACAGGTAGAAGTGGGAGACTTATTACAGCAGTACTGCAATAATCTAGTTGGGAAGTGATGGTGGTTTAGTCCAGGGTGGTAGCATGGCTGTGGTGAGAAGTGGTGAGACTTTGGCTATATTTTGAATTCAGAGCCAACAGAAGTTTCTGATATAATAGATGTGGTGTTATGGCTCGTGTCTAGATGTCCCCCCCACTCAAGCCTCATGCAATCATAGGTGAGACTTTTCAGAGGTGGCTGGATCTAGAGTGTGTGATGCTGTCATTGATTCATGATGCAATTCTAGGATTAAAGGCACTAGGATTAAGGGTGTGAATGCTACCCACCCTAAGGGCAGGTAGTCTGGATAAAATATAACAGACAGAAAGAATCTTTTTGCTTCTTGCTTGCTTGATTTTGGGATCGTCTGACTGCCATTAACTGTTGTCCCTCTGCCATGCCACCCTGCCTTGGAGCCAGCCGATTATGGACTGAAACCTCTACAAACCGTGAGCCAAAATAAACCTTTTCTTCTTTAACTTTGAGTGTTGAGTATTTTGTCTCAGCAGTGAGAAAAGTAACTAAGACATAGAGTATGAGAGTCAAGGATGATGCCCAAGCTTGAAAAATTAGAACAGAGTTGCCATTTATTGAGCTGGGAAAGATTTTGTGAAGAGCAGGTCTGAGAGCAAAGAGTAAAAATTAGTTTGGGGGCATATTAAGGTTGGAGTGCTTCTTGAGCATTCAAATAGAAATGCTGCATAGACAGTGGATATGTAAAGGAGGATGCGCATCAGTACATAGGTGAGAGTTAGAGCTATAAACTGGATGGGGTCGCCAACAAAGGGAAAGAACATGGAGAAGCAGTCTGATGATACAGACCCAGGACCTGCCAACCTTTACAGTTTGTAGAGTTGAAAAAGAACCAGCAAGGGTGTCTGAGTTACTTTCTTGTTGCTGAGACACAATACCCAACATGCACAACTCTCAGGAGGAAAGCTTTATTTTGGCTAACAGTTCATAGAGGTTTCAGTCCATAGTTAACAAGTTCCAAGGCAGGGTGGCATGGCAGAGGGACATGGCAGAAGAGAAAGAGCTCATGGCATGGTCACGGAAGGCAGAGAGTGATATCAAGTGAGGAGGGAGGGAGATAGACCCTTCCTGGCCATGCCCCCAGTGGGCCACCTTCTCCAGCCAAGCTTCACCTTCCAACATCACATTTAGCTATAAACTCATCAGTGAATTAAATGATCCAGTCACTTTGGAGGACATCTAGCTATAAACCATAACAGGGTAACTGAGAGAGAGCTGTCTTGGGTGAGGTAGGAGGAAAGTCAAGAGAGTCAGGCATCCTGGAAACTTTGTGAAAAAAAGAATTTCAAGAGTATTCACTGGGCAACACTGAGTAATAGAAAGACAGTATTGATCTGAGAACCAAGAAACCTGGGCCATCTCTGAGACCTTGAGTGAGCCTCTTAATAAATCTGAGGTCTAGCGAGTTAATCTGTAGAAAGAGACAAGTAACCATAATGATCCAAAAACTTTCTCTAAGCCACATGAATGGGGGGGGGGCAAGAATTCAGTGTGAATTTATTTTCATTCCCTAACTAGATTGTAAATTTTTTTGAGGATAAGGAAACAAGTCCTATACACCTGTATCCCCCATATTGCCTCAAGGATCTCAAGGCAGGTGTACAGTAGACACAAATATTAGATCAATCTATGGGGAACTTTTTAGCCATATTTTTATCTGAATACTAAGAGTTACAGATGCAACTGACAGAAGAAATGTTTCCCTGAGAACACAGTCCAGGAGTAGAACATAGATTCACAAGTTCCATATCAAGTACATAAACATCACTCATATCTTTCCACCCCTTCTGAAAGCAAATCCTTCAGTGAACCCTTAAAGTCACTCAGAGATGTGTCTCAACATTTTCATTTTCATTTTCTAGTACATTTCCATCCATTGGAGATGTTAAAGAGGAAAGCACAGGAGGTAGCTGGAGTGCAAAAGATTTTTGGATACAGATGTACAAATAAGAGCCATAAACTCCCAAGCAACTTATTGGGAATTGCCATTTTTAATTCATTAATGGGAAATGTACAAATATCTGGTTCATCAGTTATTTCCAATTAATTTTGATCATCTCTTTCCATAGAGTTTTAAACTGACCAGAGAGAGGTTTTGAAGTACCTCATTTTCTCTTGTGAGTCTTTTGAGTTAGCATTATCATGAGATTGCTTTTATGAACATTGCAGAATAGTATATCTTCATTTTTTCCAGTGATTCTATAGTATAAATATAGTGATTATATAGTGTAAAAGTCAATGAAATTTGTGAATCTGAGGCCTTAAATATTTGTTAAATGAAAAGGATTATCACGAAAGAATATGTTAGCTTAACCTTTAAACTCATAGCATCACTTTTCTTAGCTGTTTATTTAAACAAAATGAACTAGATTTGAGAAATTCAGGGTGGCTATGAAACAATAACTTTTTATCATAAGCAGTAACAAAAATGATTTCTCAGTGATTTGTTGTCAAGACGATTTAAACAGAGCAGTGCAGTTTCCTTTAAAACAAAAGCAAAAATGAAATAAGCTGCAGAATTTGTTGAAATTGAGTTTCATTAAAAATCCGATAGACAACATTAAGTAATCACACTTAGTGAGCTCTTATAACAGTTACTTCAGCTCAGTGTAAACACAGAATGACTTATGAAATTGTCTCATTTGGGCAACCTCAAGCAACAAGGGTAGTCCTTTCCAGGGATGACAATGTTGCGAGAGTATCTTGTTCTTTCTGACAAGGCAGGATTATTTTCATTTTGTGTTATTAACATGTCTGCAATCTAGATGGGCACCGCAATTACTCTTGAGTAAATTCATGAGGAAATTTGAGATGTTGTATGGATCTAAACCAAATAAATAGTTTAGAGGATTTTTTAAAAATTGGCATCTTTTCTCTTTCCATTTCTTGTATGTTTTAGTCCTGTTTACAGGGAAGTGTTGACACAAGAGGAATATGTGCAGCTTGTATTTTTAGTGAGCTTGAGAACGATTTTCATTGCTCCTTGAATAAAAAATGCAAATATGGTTGTGAGCGGTTTCCTCTTAATTTGGAAAGAGATCAGTATAACGAGCCAGGAAACTGTTCTAATAGGTGGTAAAGAATTGCCTAAGTAGAAACTCTACTGCATTCTCTTTGCATCCTTTTCTTGGTGATGATGTGAAACAGTATCTTTGACATTGGTTTGTGAGACAGGGTTTTAGTCTCCTTTTTAGTTGCCAGCACCAGGAAATCTAATTGGAAACAGCTTAAGCCAAGGTTACCCAAATGTTAGCATGGCTAGGAACCACCTGCGGCTTTTGCTAAAGTACAGATTCTGATTCAGTAGGTCTGTGACAGGCTGAGGTCTTGAATCTCTAACCAGCTTCCCGGATGCAGATGCTACAGGAAATCATACTACACCTGAGCAGCAGGAGCCAAACAGTGAGACTCTTTATTGTCTCAGGTAACAAGTCCAGAGGAAGAAAGTTCTAAAGTTAGAAGTTCATTCAGCAGTTTAAGGAGATCAAGAGTTTAGTTTCTTTCTGCTCTTCCATGCTCCGCATGTTGGCATTGGTCTGCATGTTTTTCCCTTCACAGCTGCAAAATGTATGCAGCAGATCCTCCTATCACTTCTTCAACCAGCTATGAGATCGAAAGGCCAGTTTCTCTTTTTGTCTTTCCTTTGAGTAAAGAAAATCTTTCCAAGAAGATTTTCCCTCATGTCTCATTAGCCAGAATTGTGTGTCACAAGTTCTTTCCCAAAGCAATAACCAGCAAGGCTTGTTCTGATTGCCTTTGACTACTCAATATTCACCCTCTGGAGCTGGAGGTGAACGGCATTCTGCGCTGCCTTATAGCTATCTAATATCTGAGCAAAAATCAGGGTTCTATTTGTTAGGAAGAAAAGGAATTATGAAGCTGTGGGGCAAGCAGCCAACAGAGTCTGCCACAGCAGTGTCTAGCCCTAGACTTCTAATGAAGGCAATGAAAGAATTCAAATTACATCACAACAAATGTCACCATGATGAAAAATTCTCTATAACCTTGTGTTTAATCTTCAGCCAATGGATAGTACCATCTAAACACCATTCAATGCTATAATAAGAGCCAACTCTAGTGAAACCAGTGAAGTTAAATATTTGTTTTTAGCGTGTTTATCTATTTGGGTGGCCTCCCATCAGTCCATTCCCCAGGTCTAGGAATCCAGTATTTCTATATGTCCTTGCCTATCTTTCCAGGGGCCTCCTTTCAATGGTGTACCCTTCTCCAGGCTGAGCTTCCCCCTATGGGCAGTATAACAGACAGCAGCCCATCCTTCAAGGCTCTAATTAGTGCCAACATAATGATTTCCAATGGATTCATTTTCTAAATTTGCAAAGCAGCATGCATATCTTAACACGGGCCTTTTACAATATGATTCAGTCTTGAGCACTGGCCTGGCTCATGACGTAGGGTTGCCTAGTAAGATCTGCAGGTGGATTTATCATTTTAGTTTTTCTATAATGCAAAACACAAAGATTACTATCTCTAGGTCTCATAAGCTCTGACTGTCATTATTGAAGTATGAGAAGACGAGTGAACTGCTTGGCCTTTTTCAACCCAGAAATTTTGTTTCTACATTTTCCCATAGCCAGCCACATGACTAGGGCCTCTGTGTCCAAGTCTCAAGTAAATGAAAATATAAGTTGATCACAACTCTCCACACTTTCCAAAGTGGATGATTTGGGGTCAATGTAGAAAGAAAATCACTTGCAGATACCTGTTCATTCACCAGATACATGCTGAATTCTCACTATCGGACCAAAATATGTTGATTTAGGACATAAATGTGTCCTAAAAGCCCTGCTGCTAAGTGAAAAGTCATCAAATAAAAAAGGTTGCTTTAATGTCCATGGAAAAAATCATGAATGGCAGCCCAGGATGGGGTTGATTCTTCATCTACTGTACAGATGTTTCAAGTTTCTCAAATTTCTCATAACTTCTAGGGAGATTATGTAATTGCTTAGAAGATAAAATTGAGAATTTATCATTTCATGATTTGCAAAAAATCATATGTAGTTGAATGAACTCTGTCCCTTCTTCCCACACTTACTAACTTGTAGCTGGTTACTAAATCAGCTTGCTAGGCCATTTTTCTGCATTACTTCTTGTAGTTGTTTGCATGCCCTTGGCTACTACATTAGTTCAGAGATGCTTCTTGGATCATATGATCTCCCCATCCACCTTTCTAAAAGGCCTTCCTGCTTAAAAGGCTATAAACACAGCCACTAAGAGCAAGGGTTCCAGAGCAAGGCTGCTGTGCTCGAATTCATGATCTATAGCTTTCCAGCTGTGTGACCTTGAAAAAATTACTTAATCTTTCTGTGCTTGAGTTTTCTCACCTCTATCATGGTGATAATAGTATTTATTGGATTGTAATAAAACTGTTCAAAACAGTGCCTCAGTAAGCTCTCAGTAAGTACGTCAGCCTCACTTTCTCCTACTAACAACCCCTCATGCTGCTGTAGACTATCTTTCCAAATCCTCTTACTAACCACTACTGTGTATTAAATATCTGTCTGCACCAGACACTGCACTAGATACTTTAAACATAATACCCATGTAATCTGTGTGTGCTATTTCTAGTTTACAGATGCAGGTCAGGCGTATTTAGCAGCTTTTCCTAAATCACCTAGCTGACAAATGACAAATGTTAGGTAGGTATCCAGGTCTCTCTGATTCCAAAGTCCACTTTCTTATTCCCTCTGCTGAGTGCCCCCATCGCATCACTTTTCCATTACATCACCATTCTGCTTGAACTCTTTCAAAGGTTTCCCACCCTTAGAATGAATTAAGTACAAAAATTTTATTTTGTATGACCAGTAGGACTTACAAATGCCATTCAATATGACTTCTAATGTGTGTTTTGGCCTTTATGTTCCATTAACTTCAATAAGGCTCCCCCTGCATGGGATAAAGAGATACTCCTGGAAGTCGCAAAGAGCTGCTACCTGAAAGTGGTTGGCCATCCATTAGTGGTATTGATTACCACAGCTCTTCCTTTGACTGTAGCTCTCAAATTGAAAAGTAGAGCAGAGAGGAGTATCTGGGATTGAGACATGAACACTGAACAGGTTATAATTCTAGTAGGTAAAGAGAAAACAAGGTAGTCAACACAGAGAAGCTCTTCTGTTTGGTTGATGTAGTCCTTATCAGGATGTGTTCACCAGCTACTGCTGAGAAATGCTACAGAGCAAGCAACCCCCAATTTTCAGTGATTTTCACTGAAAACATCTATTTCTGAGGCTCAGACACCCCATGTTAGCTCTGCTTTTCCTAGGCTTGGCTCAAATCAGCAGAGCTTGCTTCTGGATTGTAGACTGATTCAGAACTACTTCCATATTTTCTTTTTCTGGGAACAGCAGCTAGCTACCCAATTGTGTTCTTCTCCTGAAGGATAATACAAGTCCAAAGACACAACCAAACATCTAGAACATCAAAAACCTTCACTTATGTCGCATATGCTAACATTTTATTGGCCAATGCAAGTCACACAGCCAAACATAAAGTCTGGAGACATACTTCTTTCATTCTACTGGCAGACACTTTGAGGTCACTGGCAGGAAAGAGAGTGAAGAATTGAGAACATAATCATCCAAGGTAACACACCGAAGTAGAACCAGACTTGTTCCTGGTGGTGAAAGGCAGAGAAATATATTAGCCATGTAATTTTTCGCACAGTGGCTGTCCTAAGTAAACTTACATTGGATGAATGGGTAGGTAGGTAGGTAGGTAGAAGAAAGACGGAAGGATGTTTGTTAATAGACAATTGTTATTTCAGATCAAAGAGGGGGGCCATAAGGAATAGAAGCTAAAGGTAGAACATATTCTTTAGTCTAGAGTGACATATAATCTTAGAGATTTTTGTGGTCTGTATAGTTCCTTCTATTTGGATATGGGCTCAGAAATCTGGTACTTGGAAACTTGACTGTTATCATACTCACATAATGCTATTCGAACATATTATTTCCCTTTATTTTTAAGCTCAAAGTTCTTCAAAGTGACAGTATGCCTCAACATGCCAAAAACAGCAACAACGACAAACCCAAATCATAAAAACAAAGTAAAGAAAAAAGAGAGGCTTTTCTCTTTGCTTGCCTGGAGTTGCAAAGGGGAAGAAAAATCAGGGTTCAGATGGCGCTAGGTAAAGGACAGCAATAGGTGTCAACATGACAGAAGTGCAAAAGGAAGGAAAATTCAGGACTTGCAAACAGGGTTAGCTGCCTTTCCCTCCTGGAAATGCCTCTCTAGAGCTCAGCTCACCATGTGTGAGTGCACTGAGTTCTACTAGAGCAGAACTAGTGAGGGAAGAGGACCCCACCGAGCCATTCAACTCTGCCTCTAAAGCAAGTTCCCAGCATCTCTCCACCTGTCCTTTCCACCTGCCCTCTTCCTGTCCTCACTTGTGCTTCTCTTACAGGCTTTTTTTTTTTTTTTTAACCTTTGGTGGCAGTGATGCTGGGATGGAAACCAGGAAACCTCACACAGGCTGGGCAAATGCTCTCCCACTAATCTACACCCAGGCTGTGGCATTTTTCTTGCTCTACTTCTTGGTAGTGTTTTTGTAGCTTTGGCTTAACCTTTCTTACAAGTGATGGTCTGGTTGATACCTGTAACTCCTGCCATGCCCACAAGGTGCCCACTGATGTCTCAAGATGCAAGCAGGCATAAAGTTATCACCTCCATGTCTTCTCTTTAAGAGGCTCTGCTGTAAAGGTAGAGGCTGTGTAGTACGGGGGTTGAAAGTACTGATTCTAGGGTTCTGGGTTCAAAGCTCAGTTCTTCCATTTCTGTCCCCTCTATGCCTCTGCTTTCTCATCTGTGAAATGGGATTATGTGGGGGAATTAAATAAATTAGCAAATTTAAAGTGTTCTGAATTGTGCCAAGCACTTGATTCCAAGGACAATTTAGTGACAACTACATGGGATGTTACTTTTTGAAATTTAGTTCATTCAGCTCCACTATGTGAGAAAAGCACATGCCATGAGTTGACCGGTGCTTGGTGTGCATGATGGTAGCTGGTGGCTTAGCTGTCTGATCTGCTCCTGGGCTTAGCACAGGTAGAAATCTCTGAGCAAAAATGGGAGCTTTGTTCCTCTTTTCCTTCTCCTTCTATTTGCACTTTTGTCTAACTTAAGTGTTTTCAGAGCTTGTAACTTCAATTACATATATTTTGCCAAATGGACATCGTAATTTTCTTCTATGAAAAATCCTTTGAAAGTGTCAACAGTGTGACTTCAGTGCATTGCTTCTGTATCCTGGCTACACATTTAAAGTACCAGAGAGACTAGAAAAATCCCGATGCCCAAGCTATACCCCAGATCATCAACATCAGACTGTCTGGAGTTAGGCGCAGCCATTGGACCTTTCTAAAACTGCCAAGCAATTCCAATGTGAATACTCCTCCCCATTTTGTAAGGGGTAAGGCTCATTTTAAAATGGAATTCTTTAACAGATAATTAGTTCTGCAACACCACACTGAAGGTTGTCAAATGTAACCAGCACTGATGAGGATGCTCTAATCCCATAACACTGCAGCCAAAGCATTGTGAGCCCAATTTTTTAATTTTAATGTGCTTGGTGTTAAACTTTGAAGTAGCCCTAACTAGTGACAGTGCTTTGAAGCCCTAATAATTCTACCCTCTGTTCTTCACTTGCTGAACATGGAGTTTGGCTTCTTTTCTCAAGTGGCCTGGGTGGTGAATCGATGGTCCCCAGAGCATGAGGCAATTCTGATCATAGTGTTCCCTGCTACTCTTTTTCTAGGAAATCCACTTGTGTTCTAAGAAGATGATCACATTCACCTCTGCCCCAGGCAATTCACTGAAAAGCTGAACTAAGGCCAAAGCTTCTCCAAAACCCTTTTGTAGCAGTTCAGATGCATAAAACAAACAATTTCATTTTTCAATCTTTTATTTTAAGGAAACAATTAAAACAAAATTTTCAAAACAAGATAATAGGAAGGTAACAATGGTTAACACATTGTATATTGTTATCTTTAAATTATTCAGAGTACCAAATATAGGCATTTAATTGTCCAAATAATAGTAACACAAATCTGTCTTTTCAATGAACTGAGAGCAATTAGTAGTATAAGTATCTTAAGTATCTTATATATATATATTTATATACAATATATATAATATATACATATAGGTTTTATATATTAAATATATATTCTTTTTGCTTTTCCCTTCCTTCTTTCCTCCATTCTCCCATCCCACTTCCTCTCTTCTTTTAAAGTTTCTTCCCATTTTACAATATCAATTGTACATTTTGGGTCCCATTTACTCTTTCACTTTCTTACACCAGGGAGACTACATTGTTTATAAATGTGTGTTGGGTATATTTCATTTATCACCATGGTCTCAAGGTGCATCCACTTACCTTTAAAAGTCATCAGTTTTTCCTTCTTTATGGCTGAGTATACTCCATTGTATGAAAATACCACATCTTTTTTTATCCAATCTTCAGTTGATGGGCATTTGGGTTGTTTCCAAGATCTGGCTATTACAAATTGTGTTGCTATAAACATGGGTGCACATATATTGCTGTGGTACAATGTTTTTAATTCTTCTGGGAAGATACTCAGCAGGGTAATAGCTGGATCAAATGAGACCTCAAATCCTAGTTTTTTGAGGAATCTCCACACCGATTTCTACAGTGGTTGCACCAGTCTACACTGCCACTAACAGTGGAGAAGTGTTCCTTTTTCCCCACAGCCCCTCCAGCATGTTATTGGTTGATTTCTTGATGACAGCCATTTTTCCCTGGGGTGAGTTGGAATCTCAATGTTGTTTTAATTGGCGTCTCTTGAATGACCAGTGATGTTGAACATTTTTTCATATGTTTACTTGTTGCTTCTATTTCTGCATTTGAGAAATAGATAGTATTCATCTGAGATGCCCATTTTTGGACTGAGTCTTTAAATTTAGGAGGTCTGATTTTTTTGAGTGATTTATATGCTCTCCATTGTAATCCTTTGTCTGAGGAACAGCTGGCAAGCTATTTTTCCCACACTGATGATTGTCTTTTCACTCTGTTGATTGTTTCTCCTGCTGTGTGAAAACTTTTTAATAAGATGAGATCCTAGTTATTGATTCTTTGTGATAGTTTCTGTGTGATTGGTGTTTTATTCATAAAGTCTTTG
The DNA here is from genome assembly GCF_000276665.1 of Chinchilla lanigera. Taxonomy (NCBI): domain Eukaryota; kingdom Metazoa; phylum Chordata; class Mammalia; order Rodentia; family Chinchillidae; genus Chinchilla; species Chinchilla lanigera. Next base: position 243,863 of record NW_004955586.1, read on the forward strand.
CCTACATCAATATTTCCAAAGGTTTTACTTATTCTATCTTCCAGCAGATTTGATGTTTCTGTTTTAATAATTGGGTATTTGATCCCTTTTGAATTTAGTTTAATGCATGGAGAAAGATATCAGTCCAATTTTAATCTTTGGCATGTGTACAGCCAGTTTTTCCAGCACCATTTATCTTTCATGCAGTGAAGGTGTTTGTCATCTTTGTCAAAGATAAGATGGTTGAGTATGTATGGAGTTGGTTCTGCAACTTCTAATCTGTTCCATTGATCTTCAGGTTTGGTTTTTTTTTTTTTGCCAGTAAAATGCTGTTTTCATCATAGCAGCTTTATAGTATAATTTCAAGTCAGGGATTCTGATGCCCCCTGCCTTGCCTTTGTTGTCCAGAATTGCCTTTGCTATTCTAAGTCTCTTCTGGATCCAAATGAATTTTATAATTGTTTTTTCTAATTCTGTGATATATGCCATTGGAATATTGATTGGAATTGCATTAAATCTGGATAACAGTTTTGGAAGGATGACCATTTTCACTACATTGGTTCTTCTTACCCAAGATCAGGAGATATCTTTCCATCTTCTCATATCCTCTTCAATCTCCTTTTTCAGAGTACTGCAGTTTTCAATGTAGAGGTCTTTTACATTCTTCATTAGATTGACTCCTAGGTATTTCCTCTTTTTGTGTGCTATTGTGAAAGATGTTGTTTCCCTAATTTCTCTCTCAGTGAGCTTGTTATTCATGTACAGGAAAACTGTCAATTTTTGAGGGTTGACTCTTTATTCAGCTACACTACTGAATTTGTTTATTAAATCTAGCAGTTTTTGAGTGGAGTTTTGGGATCATGTATGGAGAGTGTCATGTCATCTGCAAATAATGGTAATTTAACTTTTTCCTTTCCTCTCCTTACTCCTTGTATTTCTTTCTCTTGCCTAATTATTGTGGATAAATTTTCTGGGGCGGTGTTGAATAAGAGTAAAGATAATGGAAATCCTTGTCTTATTCCTGATTTTAGAGTGAAAGCTTTCAGTTTTTTGTCCATTTAGTATGATGTTGGCTGTTGTTTTGTCATAGATGGTTTTTATCGAATTGAGATAAAGACTACCTTTTCCAATATTCTGTAGGGTTTTTAACCATGAATGGGTGCTGGACTTTGTCAAGAGTTTTTCTGCATCTATAGAGATGATCACGTGGTTTTTGTCCTTGGCTCTGTAAATATGGTGTATTACATTTATTGATTTGCCTATGTTGAAACATCCTTGCATCCCTGTGATGAATCCCACTTGGCCATGATGTATAATCTTCCTGATGATTTGCTGCATTCTGTTTGTCAGTATCTTATTGAGGACTTTTCCATTTATGTTCAGTAGGGAGATTGGCCTGTAGTTCTTTTCCTTAGTTGGGTCCTTCTCCTGGTTTGGTATCAGGGTAGTGCTTGCTTCCAGGAATTAATTTGGGAGTATTTCCTCCATTTAAATTTCATTAGAAATTGAAGTAGTGATGTGAGGTCTTCTCTAAATTTTTTGTGGAAATCAGAAGTGAATCCATCTCGGCCTGGACCTTTCATTGTTGGTAGGTTTTTATACATCTTTGATGTCATTGATTGATATTGGTTTATTTAGGATTTTTATATCTTCTTGATTCAGCTTTGGTAATTTATATGTATCTAGAAATCTGTTCATTTCTTTCTGCATTTTCCATCTTCTTAGAATACAAGTTTTAAAAGTAGGTGTAGATAATCTTCTGGATTTCTGTGCCGGTCTATTGTGGTTTCACCCTTTTCATTCCTAATTGCAGGGATTTGAGTCTTTTTGTACCTCTTTTATTAGGTTGAATAAGCATTTGTTAATTTTATTAATCTTTCAAAGAACCAACTCTTGGATTCATTGATTCTTTGTATTGTTTTCTTAGTCTCCAATGCATTAATTTCTGCTCTGATCTTTATAATTCCCTTCCTCATATGATCTTTAGTCTTAGGGTGAAGTGGTAACAACAAAGTAGTTGAACACTTTGTTGTTATCTCTTCTTTTTCTAGAAGTTTGAGGGGTTCATCATTAAGATGTTGATTTGCACTTGCTCTGTTTTCCTGATATGGGTATTTACTGCTATAAATTTCCCTCTTATGACTGCTTTCCTTGTGTCCCATAAGTTCCAGTATGTGGCACTGTCATTATCATTTAATTGTAGAAACTGTAATTTCTTCAGAAATTTCATCTGTGACCCATTGGTTGTTCAGGAGGGTGCTATTTATTTTCCATATGTTTGTGACATTTTTGCAGTCTCTTTTACTTTTGATTTTCTGTTTCGTTGCACTATGGCCTGATAATATGTATGGGATAATTTCAATTCCTTTGCATTTACTTAAGCATGTTCTATGAGCAAATATGTGGTCTATCTTGAAAAACGTTCTTTGTGCAGCTGAGAAGAATGTGTATTTTTATGTTATGGGGTGGAACATTCTGTAGACATTTACTAAGTCCACTCGTTCAAAAGTTTCATTCGGGTCTAATATTTCATTGTTGACTTTTTGTCTCGTTGATCAGTCTTTTGTGACAGTGGGGTATTGAAATCTCCCAATAAAATTGTATTAGTGCTTCATTTTTCATGTCCATTAATACTTGTTTTATATAGTTGGCTGCACTGGTATTTGTTGCTTATATATTTATGACTTTTATCTCTTCCTCTTGGATTTTTCCCTTTACAAAGATGTAGTGACCTTCTCTGTCTCTGTTAATCAGTCATAGCTTGAAATTCACTTGTCTGCAAATAGAATACCTACCCTTGCTTTTTTTCTGGGTTCCTGTTGCATGGAGTATTGTTTTCCATTCTTTGACTTTCAGTCTATGAACGTCTTTTTGAAGTAAATGTCTTTCTTGTATACAGTATATTGTTGGATCTTGCTTCTTGATCTATTGTGCCAGTCTGTGTCTTTTGATTGGTGAATTGAGACCATTACATTGATGGTTATAACTGATATGCATTGACTTAACCTTGTCATGTTATTTTCCTGTCATTGGTTCCCATGCTTTTTTCCCTCCCTCTGTTTAATTGTTTACCTGGCCTGTGGATCCCTTCTGTTGTGGAGCTGTAGTCCTTATTATTTCTTTCTAGAGTGTCCTTCAAAACATTTTGGAGTGCTGGTTTGGTGGTCATAAATTTCCTCAGGTGTTCTTTGTCATGGCAGTATCTTATTTCTCCAGGAGTTTTCAAAGACAGTTTTGTGGGGTACATCCATCTGGGTTGGTTGTTCTTTTTCTTTAGAGCTTGAAATACTTTACTCTAAGCTGTCCTTGACCTGAGGGTTTGTGCTGAGAAGTCGCCTATGATTCTGATGGACTTTCCTTTGTAAGTGATTTGCTTATTTTCCCTAATAGCTTTTAAGATTCTATTCTTGTGTTTAATTTCTAGATTATGCTATGCCTAGCTGTAGCTTTCTTTTGATCATGACTAATTGGAATTCCATATGCCTCATTTAAGCATGTGTCAAGTTCTTTTTCCTTACCAGGGAAGTTTTCTGCCATGATATCTGTGAACAGTTTTTTAAATATCATTTGTGCTATCTCCTGCTTTTTCATTGACTCCAATCAATCTTAAAGTATTCTTCTTTGCTTCATCTAGCAGCTACTGGACTGATTTCTCATTGTCTCTTATTGTTTTTAAGAAATCTTTCTTTTCATGATTTCTCACCACAAGCCTGTCGTCTATATCTGAGGTCCTATCCTCACATTGGCTTAATCTGCTGTGGAAACATTCAGTGGAATTTTTATTCTCTGAATATCTGCTTGGACATGCTTTGTGGATTCCATTTCTTTTCTATGCTGAGTATTCATAACTTCCATAATTTTCTTAAGGTCCTCTATGTTTTTGTTTGTATCTGCTCTAGAGTCACTAAGCATAGTTTTCATTTTGGACACCATCTCTGCAGTTATCTGAGAACTTATTTCTGATTTGATTTTTTTCTAGAGTATCATTCCATCGCTTTGTTGTTACCACTTCAGAGAGGCTAGGTGGGTGGATTTCAGATTGTGCAACCTAATTGCCCCCTGGGTTTACTTTTGTTGAACTAGATATCTGTGGTTGCATTTATTTAATTGTCTTCTCACTTTCTTTTCTTGTTTTAGTTTAATTCCAGGGATGATACTTGCAAATTGACTTTAGTGGGTTACTTTATTGCTAGTATTTACAACCCTTAAGAAATAACTAATTCTCTGTGGTATCTTCTAGGTACAACTTGTTTTTGGGTTTTGAGTCTATTATAAGTTCTTACTTCTTCAATTTGTTGGAGATAAGAAGCTGCTGCCTGTTTGGGCCAGACCCTGGTTCTTGGGCACTGTGCCACAGTATTTTCTGTTACTGTTAGTCAATCCCAGTCTTGGAGTACCAAGAAGAATAGCTCTTGAGAACAGTTATATCACTTTGGCTATAGTGGTATCAACAGCAATAAGAGTATCATCAATCACAGCCTAGAACATGATAAACTGAGGTAAATCATTAATTTTCCACCTTTACCCTTATGAACTACTTATGTAGTTATATAACAAAATCTAAAACAGACTAGAAAATTATCTGCAGTATATGTAAGTCCTTAATATGTCAATTTTACCTTCAGGGATTAAAATTTAAAAGGTCTTAGTGAAAAAATAGAGAGGTAGAAGAAAAGAGATTAGAAGTAAGGCTGGAGGACAAAGGTAGATCACACTAACTTTGGGAAACTGGTGCAGAAGACTGGGAGGAAAGAGAGAAGAAAGAGATAAAAAGAATAGAGGAGAACAACAACCACAAAGAGGCTAGAACCATGCTGACACTCATATAAAAACAAGATCAAAGAATGAAGGAGAAAAAAACAAAACTAAAAAACCAAAACAAAACCAGAACAACAACAACAAAAAATAACAAATGAAAGAGAGAAAAAACATCCACTTCCAGCTTTGTCTCTGCTGTCACTGGTAGACAATGTGTGGAGACAGAGTCCAAATCTATGCTGATCTATCTTAGCAAGTCAGCATAGCTTTTTGGTGCAGTAATGGATAATCTTGCACCTTCTGGCTGAGACGAGATTCATTTAGCCTGCAGCCATCAGTGCACCTTCCATGGGCCTCAACCCAACTTGGAGCTGCTAAATGGAGGCAGAAGCTGCTCTGAGTTCTTAGCTCATCTGCCTCTTCTCCAAGATGACTCTTGGCATATAGCTTTTTCACATGGGACTACTGAGCCCTCAGCACTCACTGATAACTAGTGCAGTACTTCACATCTGCTGCTCCCTTCCACTGCTGCACTTCTCTATGGAGTCCTTTGAGGTTCCAGTGGTCACTGTGAGTCTGCAGGTTTGAAAATCGCTCCTTTTGTACAGTAGGTACCATCTTGGGGAGAAGATGCCGCCGACTACCTCCTTTGTCTTTGTTGAAGTTTATTCCTTTACTCTCTGTGGGCTTCAGTTCACACTTTAGATCCTTTCTGGGTCTAGGGGATCCACTTGCCTTCTTCTTGTCTTCCTCATGTTGTTATATTCCAGCATCTGGATGGCAACACTCAGAGAGGTCCTTTCTCTGCTGCTTACCACTCTGTCATCTTTGTTGATCACAATTTCTGAGCCCCTGAAAACTCTCATAAACTCTTGATGGAGAACCTTTCTGACTAATATAACTCACTTCATGTGATGGTGTAGTCACATCATAGCAAGTCCTTTCTTCTCTGATTTAGGGAGTGAGGGAGTTCACATGACACAATTTTGTAGAACTTTGAAGTTAGTTCTTTATAAGTTGGCATCTTCCATTTTGACTTTTTAAAATGAAATCATTCTAAACAATGATATGTAGTGGATCTTTTCTTTAATAGAAAATTTGGAAAATTATTCATCAAGTAAGGTGATAACTTCAAGCCTTCAGTCAACCATGACATGAGCACGTCTCCCCTTTCAAACAAACTCTGTCCCCCATTCATCTCTGCTTCAGGTGGAGGCACCACTACCACACAGACCCTGAGAGAGCCAGCCTCCAGAGCTGTACCCGCTTCCCACCCACTCCAGTCAGTTCCCATGCCCTGCAGATTTTGCCTCCCAAGGTTTCCTAAATCCTCTTCCTCTTCTCTTCTCCATCTCTACCAGCATTCTGCATTACCAGAGCTTATCACCACTTCAGCCTGGACTACCAGAAAAGCCAAACCATTGCTCCTTGCACTCACCAATGATCTTGTAAAATGTGCACCTGGTCACGGCATAGTGTTTGACAGTCAGTCAATGGCTTCCCATTGTTTGTAGGGTCAAGTCCAATCTTGGGAAGCGAGCCTAAGATAGTCTCCATGACACAACCTCCAACTCTTCCATTTCTCTGATCTTCCTTATCTCTCTGTTTTTTGTTTTTTCTTGTCTTTTTGAGACAGGGTTTCTCTATGCAGTTCAGGCTGGCCTTGAACTCACTATGTAGCCCAGGGTAGCCTTAAACACACAGCAATCCTGCTGCCTCAGCCTCCTGAGTGCTGGGATTACAGGTTTGTGCCACCATGCCCATCCCCTTGCCTCTCTGTTGATGCTGTGATGAAGTACAACTTTACCTAGACTCCTGCAACAGCCTCTGCATTTCTGCTCCTGTTGTCCTCTGATCTGGAATACCTTTCCCTCTTCTCTTTGCCTGCTCCATTCCAACTCATCCTCTAGGATGCAGCAAGGGCTCATCTCTCTTCTTTTAGAATGTCATTGGTCTTCCTTGCTTTGCACACTGACTGAGGTGGATGCCCTTCCTTAGAGGTTCCATACTGCCCTATGCATGAAGGGGTCAAGGTGAATAAGAAGCTCAACTGTGTCACATGGTGGAATGGTTCAGTGTCTGCTCACATTTTTTCTCCCTGCTTTTACTGTCAGCTGCCACTTGGTAAAGCCATTGAAGGCACATTTTAAATTGTCCTCCAACTCCCATGACATTCTAGATGCAGTGCCCTAGGGACTTGGATAATTAGGCTTATTAGGAATTATAGAGCCAATAAATAGCAAGTGGTTCTTTCTAGAATAAGTGCTATAGCTGATATATTTGTCTTTCTACTTTTTGTCTTCCTCCCATACACACATTTAAGTTGACCTAATCTATAATTTAATCACATGCCCCAGATGTTAGTTGGATTCATCTTTGTTTGGAAACAGTCTTTTCATGAAGTAAAACAAAGCACACAGCCTTCCTCAAGAATCTGTAGTGCTTAGATGGATGAAAAATTATTTTGGCATAGAATCAAATCTGGGTTGGCCTCTTCTCTCTTCTACTTTTAAGAATTTTGCTACTCGTGACCTGGTCTGGCTGTGGCATTATTGTATACAATTTTTAAAAATAGAAGCAAGGCGGACTAAAGGTGGCTAGAGAAAAGGGCTATTTTTACCTTATTCTATTGTTTTAGGGTTTCTACTGCATGTCACTGCTGCAAACAGCTTTCTGCAGGCCAACACGGTGGCACCTTTAGTGATACCTGGTTAAAGCTAGGTGGCAGCAACAGTATATGTTGACAAGGCAAGAAGCCAGATCCAGGAGATTATGATAATGTGTTCTGTCTCCAGATGTCTCCCACTAATTCTTGCCAGCAATGACTCGGTGTCTAGAAGTCTGGCTCCTGAGCAGGTGAATGAGAGAAACCAAAGTCATACAATGCTGAAGCCTCATCGGGGGCTTGGTGGGAAACTCCATTTCTTCTTCTCTTGCAGGAAGGTCTGCTCATATCCCTGGCATGGCCAGTTCTTTCCCACTGCCAGGTGATCAGGTCACCTGAGTCAACATAATGCAATCTTGCTCTCAGCTACGCTAAGCTCCTAGCTTGTTATGGAGGGATCTGAGGGGTAGTGCCACACGTCTCCTCCCCACCTGAGGTCTGTCTTTTGCTGAGAGTAGAGCAAAGAGCTCTGGAACAACTCTCCACTTCACTCTGCCTGGAGGAATTTTGTTGCTGGAGGGTATTATTGATGAAGGTCTCACTTAATCCTGGTTTTGTTGTATTTGATTTCCTTAAATTTTTAAAATGCTGGCTAATTGAATCCTCCGCCCTGGACAAAAAGACTGCAGGCATAATAAAGAAATGTCCAAATATTGGGAATTTGGCACCAATAGAGTTCCCCATAAAAGGGCTGGTAAAGAATATATTGTGGACAGAAAACATACACTCTCAGATGGAAGGTTGGAGATGTATTCTAGAAGAGAAAGTGAGCAGACAAAGTCCATAGGTTGCCCAGCTGGGCTTGTACTTGCATGCAATCCTCCTGCCTCAGACTCCCAGAGTGTTGGGATTACAAACATGCACCGCTCCTGGAGAACTTTGTATCTTTTAAGTACCAAATTTATGAATATTTTTGGTCAGTAGTTGTATTTTAAATAAATACAATTTTATAGATTTTCACATTTTGTCTATTATGGCATAATGCTAAATAATGATGATAGCTAATTATTATATAAAGGAGCTCGTTGTTGCTCATTGAGTTATGTAAACAAATGAGAAAGGTGTAAAAATGTACTAGTTATTGGTATTTTGTGTAGATCAACAATATCTGAGTTGTCTCCCAGTTTAGCTGAGGGTGAGGTAAGCTTAGAAGCACTCATGATTGAATATTTTTATTGCTTACGTTTCTTTTTTATATTTCAATCTGTTAAAATAAAAGATTTTCATATAAAAGAAACTGAACAAAGCAGTAAATATGTAGGTAATCTAAAACACTGTCTACAAGAACAATAATATAAAGTTTTAAAAAACAGAAACATGGTATCAATCAGGAGGCTGATGATTAAAGTAAAAGAACTCTGATGTTTTTGTATTTTTCAACATATAAGTAAATATCTTAATTTATATATTGATGCTATTTTTTGCATATTGAATTTCATAGGACAATCACTAAAGCAATAGAAGTTGCTTTACAGCAGGCAAATTGCACCAAAAAATAGATGCAAAAATATTAAATTGCTGAAATACAATGGAAATGTAATTCTTGCTCATGTGACAATATTGTGAGCAGGAGAAGGTCCTTGGAATGGTTCTTCCTCTACAGAAATATGTCTTATATATTCTCTGTTCTTCCATTAGCATATAACATACCGTTTCAATTACTATAGCCTTCAAATAGTTCCTAGTAATAGTAAAATGAATCCTTGCTCTTAGTTCTCCTTTATTAGAAATGTCTCAGTTATTCTTGCTTCTCCTATTATCAACAAATACTTTAGTCAGCTTTTCAAATCACACAAAATACCTTTGGAATTTTCATTGGAATTACATCAAATAAATAGCAATACGTTTACAGTATAAAACTTACTTCTCCATAAACATCCTATTCCTCCTTAATTATTTAGCTTTCCCATGCTTATTCACTGCCAAATATTTTACTTTCTCATAGAAAATTGATATATCTTTTGGAATGTTTATTTTATGGTATGTTATACTTTTAAGATCCCTGTTTTATTTTACATTTTCTGTTGATTGCTATTGCTATTTTATATAAATGCAATTGCTTTTTGTAGTTTGATTTTTTTTAAAACAGCGAATCTGTCAAATTCTCTGTCCAGGTTTTTTTGAATTTTTTGTGCATATCATAACATCATCTGTGAACAATTAATTTTTCTTTCTTTCCTTTAAATCGTTATACCCTCTGTTTCTCTTTTCTTGCAGCATTTGTTAGGATAACCAGTACAGTACTGATAGGAAGTGGTTACAGCAGCCCTTGTTTTTGTGCCTGATTTTAATGAGGAACAATTTTAATGTTTCACTATTAATTATGATGTTTGCTTTGTAGTTTTTGTAGATACTCTAAATGAGGTAAAGAAAATTTCCTTCTTTCTTAGCTTGCTAAGAATTTGTATAAGTAGTGGATGATGATCTTAACAATTATTTTTCTGCATCAATAAAATTTACCACACGCTCTTTTTTCTCATTTCTTTGGGTGCTATGGAAAATTATATTAATTGACTTTCTGAGAAATTAAATCCCCAAGTAAAGCTTATCTTGGTCATTTTGTCAGTTTTAGTTACTGTTAAATTTTGTTCAGAAGTTTTGTACCTCCATGTTTTTATAGAGAACTAGGCTTTAATTTTCCTCTGTCCCATTCTTTCCATCAAATTTTAGTATAGTTAGCATACTGGGGTTGGTAAATGTTTCTAAGTTCATAGTCTAGAATAGCTTGTGTGTAGTTAGATTTATTAGTTCCTTGATTACTTAGTAGAATGCCTTTGTAAAATAAAGAGTTAAGTGTCCAACTTAAATAGTGAGAAAAGTACAGAATAAATCCAAAGAAACTAAAAGGAAGAAAGAATAAATATCATAGCAGAAACAATGAAACAAAACACATAAGCTAGGAAGTTTTGAACAAGCCAAAATTTAGTTCTTTGAAAAAAACATCCAAAATGGGCAAACATAGGACAAAATTAATTATACGGACAAACATAAAACAAGATTAATTATATGGACAAATATAAAACAAGATTAATGGTACAGAAGAAAAATAACAAGAATGAACCATATCAGTAATGTGCTGTGGAGTTTAAAAAGACAACAAAATTATTTTAAGGTGATAAATTCTGAAATGTAGGTAAAAGTGATAAAAACCTAGAAATATATAATTTACTAAATCTGATTTTAAAAAAGAGAAAACCTAATACAAAGAAAATACACAGAGGTCCAGATAGTTTTTTATATGAGAAAAGATTGAAATAAATTTTGGATGAACACTTAAATACAAGAGGCAGTGCCTAAAAACTTTCAGAGAGAATATAGACAGTATCTCACTATCTGTGTGACTTCAGAATAGGGTAGGATTTCTTAAATATGACCAAAACTACAGTACGCTAAAATTAGTGTTCAATGTAATATACCTTAAAATAACACAAAAAGACAAACCTCAAACTGAGAGAAGATACATGTAACATAATTAATGGAGAACTATTAGTCTTCAAAGTATATGAAGAACTCTTGGATGTTGATTTTAAAAAGGCAAAAAGCCTATTTTTTTAAAAAAAGTAAGCATAAGACTTAAAACAAAAGAAAAAATAAATTTTATGAATTTCAAGAAAATATAGCTTGACTTCATTCATAATCAGAGAAATGTAAACTAAAGCCATAATACAATATTACTTCACATACCCTGGTTAGTAGCAATCAAATGATGATGAAATTAAGTGCTGGCAAGAATATGAAGCAATCTTAACTCTTCTACACTAGCAGTGGGAGCATAAGTTGCTAGAACTACTTTGAGAAAAAATGTGGAGTTATCTAGTAAAGTCAAAATGCAGTCACTTCTTCATTTAACAACCCCTTTTCTAGGCATAGATGTTAGAACTAGGAGATGTGCTGGCGAATACTTATAGAAGCAATATTTTTAGTAATAAAAATTGGAAAAACCCAAATGCCCAACCATAAGTAAATTATAGCTTATGCAGTGAAAATTACTGAACTGTTGCTTCATACGACAGTGTAGGCAAATCTCAGGCATTTGTTGTAAAATGAAGGAAAAAAGCAAGTCTTAGAAATCACAGAGTGTGATTCTATTCACATAAAATTGAAAATCATAAAAATCTTACTATAGTAGAGATACAGAAGTATGTGATAAAACTATGAGGAAAAGTGAACTGTAAACACAAAATTCAGGATTGTAATTACCTTTAAAATGGGAAGGAAGGCAACTGGGTCTGGGAAGGTCACTTGGAGGCTTGAAAGTCCTTAGTGATGTGCTTATTAAAATTGATGCTGGTGTTTGCATTGTTATTCTTTTAACTTAGCCATATTTTATAAAGATAATTTTCACTCTATTGAATATTTAATAAAAACCCATTCATAGGGCAAAAAAGATAAAATTGAGGACTCAGATAAGAAGCCAAATACTTAACTATTAAGAATTATAGGAAGAAAGAAAGAGAAAATAGTCTTTTAGAGTAAATATCAAAGACAGAAAATAAGACCCTTGCCCAGGAATAAAGGATATGAGTTTCTAGATTTGATGGATATGCCAAAGCCTAAAATAAAATTTTAGAACACTAAGATATACAGAGTGTTCCATATAGATAAATAGATAGATGATAGATAAGATAGATAGGTAGATAGAGAGATAGATAAATAGACAGACTATTGGGAAACAGAATGATCTGATATAGTATTACCGAAAGCTGACCTCGGGAGGATATTGCTTTGAAATTTCTGAGCAGAAGTTGTGTTCAGTCTAGAATGCCATAGCCAGACAAATGATTAATAGAATATAATGGTAAGATAAGGGTACTTCTAGATAGGCAAGATTTTACAGAGTTTACCAAAGTTTACCAGCTCAAGAAACTACTGCAGGATGTATTCCGGCTAAAGGAAGGAACTATGAGGAAGATGTGGGGCACAGAAGTAGAGAATTCAACACAGAAGACAGTTGAAGGGGGAGCCCTGTGGACAGACCTGCTACAGGTTCAGGCATGAAAACACAGATTGGAGTGATGTCCCCAAAGGAAAATAGAAATTCTGCATTATCTAATGGTTTAAATCACATTGAACATGATTTTAAAGTTTTCTTAGAAGCTTTGGAAATGAATTTTTAGGTGATATGCTTAAAAAGCAAATAAAAAATAGGTGATTAGTAACTGAGAAAAAACAAACTACATAGGAAATAGAATCAATATGTACTGTCTACTGTGACTAAAATTTGTATAGTATAATAAACACTGAATCTTGATTGATTTAACAAAAAACTATGTTATAAATATTTTGAAAGTGGGGGAAGGAGTAGCATATGCTCATGGAATTGTTTGAGATAGTGCATTGCTATTTTCCCATAGTAGTTAAGCAACAGATAATTTTAAAATAGGAAATGTAAGGAATAGCAGTAATAATGTTATGTGCAGAAATAGATTTTAAAGTTGCCAAAAGAAGCACGTAAAATTTGATAGTAATTGCCTTTGGGGAAACAGAAAATGGGGTTGGGAGGGACGGGTGGGTGACTGCAGTCCTTCACTTTCAGACTAGCCATGCTATTTTATTTTTAATGTAATTTATTTCTATAAAAACTCAGTTAAAAATAAATGGAATGTTCATTACCTTTGTAGGAGTTTGGATTACCCATGTGTATGCACTTATCAAAACTGAATGAATATACACTTTAAGATTTGTGTGTCTAATTGTATGTAGATTTTTACAAAGGAAAAATCAGTAAGGACATATCAAATTCTAGTTAATGGTATGGACTGTGGTGCCTGTAATTTGAAATTATTTTAAAAATCCATAGCTGAGTTGTAGCTCAGTGGATGAATAGAAGCATAGATAAATATGTACAAAGCAAGTATAATAAAATGTTGATGGTAGAATCTAGGAGTTAAGTATGGATGTTCGCTGCAAAATGCTTTCCATTTTGCTGTGCTTCACAAAATTTGTAATAAAATGTTGGCACAAATACAATACTATAAATAAATTTAAGAGAGAATGTTCTGTCTTGTGTACTAGATAGATATCCTTTAATCTTAAAATGCTACTTGCTTTCCAGAATCATTCTGTAGCCATTTGACCTGCAGACAACTGATCAAATCAAAGAAGGCAGTGACTCGTGAAGAGTAGGGGCAGCCTGCTATTTCTCGTTGGCATTTTTACCAGTTTGCCTACAGGGTATGTATGATTCAACGTTGAATATTTTATCTCATCTTACAAGATTTTTCTTCTGGTTATGACTATCACTGTTGTCCCATGTTTATCTCGTTTAGCACCAATTGAATTGTAAACTCATCTGAGCTAGTTTGTGACCTCCAGGGTCACACACCTAGTGTTTCATCAATATCAATTTTGCTCTAATAAACCACAGAGGGAAAGTAGTTCTTTGGAATAATAGATTTCAGAAAAGCTTAAAATGGACTGCTGGAGAGTTGAATCATACAATTTTCATTGCAGTGGTTCTTAAGGCTTGAGTCCAAATCCAGTCTGGTCATTCTGTAATGGAGAAACTGAAGACAAGAGACTATAAGTGATATATCCAGGTAATAGAGCTAGTCAGTGTGGTTATTTTTGGGTATTATTTCTTTATGGCCATTTAAAACTATTAAATAAGACGACTGGATGTCACCAGATATAATACTCTACAAGAAAACGCCCACACTTTTCCCAAAGACGTGCTTCATTTCAAAGGAACAATGGAATTTAAAAGATCACGAAATCTTCTCTAGCTCTTTTGGGGGGGCGGTAAAGTGGAAGCAGAGGAATGTAAACGAAGGAGTGTTCATCATACTCAGTTTACAACTGCAATTAAACGTGTCTCTGGTAAAAGCACAGTACACGCTTACATCATAGATGAACCTCGAGAATAATTTAAGAAGCCAGACCCAAAAGGACACATACTGTATTATGATATTTATATGAAACGCCCAGAAGTGTTAAGTAAATCCATGGATGCTGAAAGCAGTTTGGTGGTTGTTGGGGGTAGGAGGAGTGTAAATAGGGCTTGATTGCTTAAGATACAGGGTTTTATTTCGTGTTAATTAAAGTGTTTTGGAACTAGTTCAAGGTGGTGGTTACACAATATTGTGAGTGTACTAAATACCACCGAAAAATAGTTAATTTTATATTATGTAAATTTCATCTCCATTAAAAAATGTGTATCTCTAAGGATAGAGGGAAAGCAAATGCAGCAAAATGTTAATAATTTAATAGGTCTAAATACAGAGCATTCAGGAGTTTGTCATACTAGTCTAGTAACTTCCCTGTTAGGTTTAAACTGTTTCAAAATAAGAAGTTGATGAAAAATAAGGTATCTCTAGAAAGCAAAGAAACAATTTCTTGGGGTTGTAAAATTGAGGTCAACAGCTGCGGTCTAAAATTCATACAGTTTTAATATGTGTTATTTGATCACTAGCATGTCAAAAATAAGAACATTACTTTGCTGGCCAGTGAGTTTTCTAGAAGCAAATTTCACTTTTTAAAAGAGTCCCAATCCAACATTGTTTAACATAGGTATCTAATAAGGTGAAATTTCTGCCCAGCAGTGCCTAGGAAACATTTATTGGCTCCCTTGGAACAGATAGTATCAACATTTGGTTTCACTGAATGATCTGAGCTTTTGAAATTAGATATATATTATCTAGCTTTGTCACTATCAAATGGGCCTTATATCTATAAGAGGGTGCAAGCTGCCAGTGTCACATGAGAAACAGAAGGGGCCTAGGTGACCATGCTGACCCTTATACAGAGTGCTATGAAACCTGAGAAGTAATGTAAAAAACATAACAACACACCCTATAACCCCATAATGAGAAGAAGACCGCTTGTCTGCCTCTATTGGACATAGGTTCTTTACGGGCCAATGACCTAACCCTAAACTGTCAAACCAACAATTTCTGAGGCTTGATAACAAATGGATCTGACTACATGAAATGAGAAGTTACTTGTTTCTCTAACACATACGAAAAACACACAAAGACACGTAGGGTTGCACAATGGTGTGACTATCCTTAACACTACTGAATTGCACACTTAGCAATCATTAAGGTGACAGATTTAATGTTTACCATGATAAGAAAATACATATGGCTCCAGTTTTCTTTTTCATGCAGCAATCCTAAAAATTAATCTCATGTTTGTCTAAAAATGAGGTGTACTGCCAACCTTTGAATCCAGACATGATTTACACTCTGAATGAAACACAGCCTGCTCCTACAGGGAACAAAACCCCAAAAGGAACACTCAGTTCTCTGAGCAAATCTCAGCTGAGCAAGAAAAATGGACATAAGAACGGATTAATGGCAGAAGAACATTAAAAATAGAAGAGCACTATTGATTTGAAGGTGTTGCTTCAAGAGATAAGTACCAATAAATATTGGAGAGCAGTCGTCTCAATGCTTCCGATGATGATGTGAATGAATCTCCTCTCCGTAGGGATTTACTCAGGCTTTTGAGATGCAGGTTATTGCTTATCTAGACACTGCTTTGGGACTTAACAAATCATTAAAGGGAATGGTAAGGTCTGTTTATAAATATAATTTCTGTAGGGTGATGAATACAAGAATGCTCTATTTGAATAACTGAGTTCATTTTTTTCTGCAAAAGTTTTGTATTGGGCCAGGGATACAGCTCAGCAGCACAGTACCTGCCTGGCAAGTGTGAGGTTGTGAGTTCAATTCCCGATACCAAAAAAAAAAAATTTGTATTTTCCCGAATTTTCATGAGGTACATAAGAACAAATTCACGTTTTATCAAGGCTTAATGAGAATATCTTTAGTATTCCTCTATTACAAGAAGATTATCAATGAAGCTCATGAGAATTTGAAATGTTGCTAGTCTGAAACAAGATGCTCCACAAGTGTAATATACACACCAAATTTTAAAGATTTAGTAAGAAAAAAGAATACAACATATTTCATTAAGAATCTCATGTTTACATCATGTTATAGTGATAATTTTTGGACACAGTGAGTAAAATAAAATTTGTTATTGAGCTAAGTATCTCTGTTTTTCACTTTTAATGTGGCTACTAGATAACTTAAAAATTACATATGTGTTCAGCGTCATAATTCTTATTGGATAGCACTGGAAAGACCATTTGAACCCTCAGTTCCACTCATCCTTTACATGTGTGTGTTGCATGTAAACATATGCATATATAGATAATATATTCTGGTTGTCAAAGTAATATAGATTCTCTTTTACAAAACTGCCAAGAAAGAAATATTCAGAAATAAATAGTTCCCTCCATAATTAGAACATCTCTAAGAGTTTCGTGAACATGCTGCAATATATATTAAACATTCTACAGGTAAATTAATCTACACAAGTAGTTTTGGCACTGCAGGTGGTTCAGAAAGGTTGCATGAAAATGGTCTTTTTTCCTCAGAACTAAGTTCCCCATGAGTTTTTCCTCCCTGTAGGTTAATTTGGTTGGAGTAAAAAATGCAAAACAACAGAAAAACACAAATGCAAAACAAGACACTGTACTTAACTATAGGAATTTCAGGAATGATTTGGAAATGGCTGTATCACTTACACAAAGAAAAGTAATCTTTGCTAAGTGTGGTGGCACGTGCCTGTGATCCCAGCACTCGAGAAGCTGAGGCAGGAGGTTCTCCATGAGTTCAAGACCAGCCTGGGCTACATAGTGAGTTCAAGGCCAGCCTGAATTACAAAGTGAGACCCTGCTTCAAAAAAAAAAAAAAGAAAAGGAAAGAAAGAGAAAAGAAAAGTGATCGTTGGCTAAAAAATTGCGTCGGGGAAAATTATAGTGACTGTCAGCATATTGATAGGTCTGAGATGAAGAAGCAAGAATCTTTCATAACATTAAACTTAGTTTTAAAAAATGGCTGAGACTTTTTGGGGGGATGCAGGAAGTATGATTTTATAAAAATCAAATTTTGTCTAGCTTTACAAGTGTCATCTATGTGACAGTTGGTTAGAATCACACTTTTTCTATCTCAGTTTTAACTGAGGTGTGAATACCACAGATACAGATGCCCAAGTGAATAGGAGGAAGATGGCCATAGACAGAAACTGGGGCTGGGAATTTAGCTCAGCAGCACTGTGCCTGCCTGGCAAGCACAAGGTTGTGAGTTCGATTCCCGGTACCAGAAAAACAACAACAACAACAACAAAAACCCCAAAAAGCAAAAAACCAAAAAAACCGAAACTATAGGAGAAGTGTTCAAGTTCTGTTTCCAAGGTTCTGGGTCCCCCAATTAGGGACTCAATCAGGGCATCAGAAGAGGTCAGTGGGGAAGGGAGGAGACTTGTAAGGAAGCTTCTTTGGAAGGAACTTTTGCTTAGCTTCAAAGATGGAAGGACCACAACCACCCTGACTTTCAGCCTTGTGAGGGAGACTTTTGAAGAGTTACTGGGAGTTGTGGAATGTTTGCTGTAGAGATACACAGAAATGGTGCCTAATTCACACCTGAGAAAGAGGAAGTGGACAGCTGGGGCCTGGGACATCCAACAAGAGAAGAGATACTTTGTTGAATATACTTGAAATCCAGACTTTGTCGAGGAATATGGGAATGCTCTTGCAGAATCAAGTGGGGGCCTGGCAGGTTGTGTCTATCGGGACTCATCAGAGGGAAGAGAGCAGGCTTTTCAGCTTTTTACAAGAAAGAACTAAGCCATTTTCTTCAGCTCTTTTAGTGGCTGGCTGTTCCCTGTTTTTAGGTAAATGATTTGTAATGTTCTTGTCCATAAGCATTCCTGTATCTGATATAACCAATATTTTGACCAAGTCTGACACCTTTTGCAATTTTATTACACACCCACCCACACCCACCCACACACACACACACACACACAGGAGGATATAGGTGAAATGACTGGACTGGGCACCTAAGAAGAGAGGGACCAATTTTTGAACTTGGGGAAAAAGGCTTCCGTCTAGAACACCTTTATACCTGCATCCCCTTGCCACTCTGCCATCTCACCGCTGTGCTACCCAACACATCCAACATTCCTGCCAGATGCACTTTCTTAATTGCAAATTTCTGATCACTTGGTATACTGGCTCTGAAAACTTAAATGCAATGGCTTGTGTCCACAGGAGTGGATAAGGTACCTGTTACCTGAGGTTAGGGAGAGAAGTGATCACAGAAAGTGTGGGCTTGACTGTAGGAGACTTAAAAACCTTCCATGCACGTTTCCTAAGAAATTCTTCTGAACCTCTCCTCTCCCTGTCTCTCCCCAGTCCTAGAGAATGACTGTAGGTAACGGATGCCTTTACCTATGGGGATATGTTGTCTCTGAGGCTAGTGGAGACACAGAATTAACCAAAGCTATATTACTTAAAGGTATCATTGATTTTCTAACAGATAAGCTTTGAATATTCAGTGGATTTATTTCCCATTCATATTGCAGTCTAACACTGGTACTAATTCAACAGACTTCTACATGATTAGTCAGAGCCCCAGGGTTCTTCCACATTGTGGCTCTGCCCTTCTCACCTGGAGAATGGAATAGCAATGGGATCCTGGGGGAGGGTTATTGCAATAACCAAACATGTGAGTGTAGTTAAAGGATTCAGTACACTACCTGGTACATATTTCTTTCTCTTGGTCTCTTTGTTAGGAGTTTTCCTGCTACATCTGGATAATCTCTATTGATCAACTGTTGATGCACTGTACCAAGCTTATTCTGGGCATTTTGAAACATGAAATTAAGCTCTAGAATCTTTTAACCACCTCATTAAATTTCATCCTTCCACCTCTAGCCTGTTCTGCATCAAATTCAGCCCCTGAAGTTGGAAAAGTTTTAGTACCTGCCCTATCTCACTCCACCCCATATTTCCAGTTCCCCTATACCCTCACTATTCTCCCAGGAGCTAACATGTAAAAAAACTAAGATATTATTCTTCAACAAGTAGCACCTGTATCACCAAGTGATTTCCAAATAGAGAAATACCTTAGGACCCAACAGAAGAAAAAGCCATTGTTTGGTAAGATTTCAAGCATGACATAAGTGAAAGAAGAGATACTCTAGGAAGGAGATACCTGCCAGGTGGGTAGATGCCACCTCTGCTTCTCATTCTGTTTATTCTTCCTTCCTTCCTTTATCTTATGCCAAAATGTTAGTGTGTGCAGACCCTTTCTTTTGATACAACCACCATCTTAAATTTCAATCTAAGATCACTACAGAAGTACAAATTCTTTTAAAGAAACAGAGATTTTTCAGGTTGTTTTCCATGTACGCTTAGATAGGTATCAGTCACTCATTGATTGATTGATTCATTCATTCATTCACTCATGTGTCCACTGGTAATCTTGTTGTGACAGTTTTAAAAGATGACCAGAAATTCTTTGACATGCCCCTCATAAATTGGCAGCATTTAATTCCCCCTTCCACCATCTTGAATCTGGTCTGGACTTACTTGGAAACAATGGAATACGGTGGAAAGGAAACTGTGACGTCCAAGCTCTTTTCAAAGGAAGCTTTGCAGCTTCTGCATAAATCTCCTTAAACTTTTTCTTGAGATAGTGTCTCATTATGTAGCCCAAGGTGATCTCGAATTCATGATCCTCCTGCCTCAGCCTCCAAAATGCTGGAACTATAGGCATGCGCACTATACATGACAAGTTTTTTTAAAACTTGCTTTCCAGACGCTTCCTTCTTGGGAACAAGCCACCTGACTATGCGCAGGCCACATGGAAAAGCTCAGTGTCGTGCTCCAGTGGACAGCCTCAACTGAGCTGCCAGCCAATAGCCAAGATCCACCACCAGACTTTTGAGTGACTCATCACGGATGTCCAGCGCAGCTGAGTGTGATGACGCTAGTTGCCGCAAAAGACACCTGATTGCAATCACACCAATGACAACTGTTTAGCTGAACCTTTTCTGACTTCTTGATGAACAAAACAGTGAGGGACGTAATATGAGTGTGTAGAGCACCGAAGGTTGTGGATAATTTGCTAAACAGCACTAGATACCTGGAATATGTATCATGTTTTTAAAACAATCTCATCTTTTTTAAAACTCAGAAATTTTGTTTTTAGCAAAAGCTGTAGGGCCCCTGTCCTGATAAGATGTTAACACCCTTTCAAAACTTTCTTTCTCAAGAGAAAGGGAAGGGGCAGAGACAAGTGGATATCCAAAAGCAGTCGCTGATTTCAGATATCTCAAAGTAACAACTACGTGGTAGCTCTACACCCTCATATTCTTTCAGAAATTATATTTTAGGGGTAAGAAGGGGACATCTAACTTTAATTAAATTAAATGGCATCAGCATATTCTAGCAAAACCTGTTACTTCACATGTTTCAAAGTAAAACTAATTCAAAACAAAAGGATATTGTCAAAGTTGAGAGAAGTCAATAAAAGGAAAAAAACCAGTAAACTTAGCAGCAATAGAAACTTTCAAGCAAGAGAATTAAATTAAAACAATTTGACCATGATGCAACCTATCTAAATGTGAGGATTTTCAAAATGGGACCTGTACTTGCCCTAATTAAGAAGTATGAGATGTCATGTTGCTTCTAATAGATATAGACTCAGAAATGTGATTTCACCAAACTGTGATATCTTCATTAATCAATATGTACTTATGATCAGACATTGTGCAAGAGACAAGCATAGTCTCTGTCATCAAGAAACATGAAATATACTGTATTGAAAGGCAAGGTTTTAAAAATGAATTTAATATGTATAAAATCTTTCCAACATTTCCAGGTCCATTTTCAATGCCATGTAGCTGCTAAGTAAACACTCATCCATTCCTCTATTCAACAAATATTTATTAACTACCTCTACATGTCAGGCACCATGCTAGGTGCTAGGGATAGGGCTGAACAAGGAGCTTACGTCACAGGACAGAACAAATATTGAATAAGCAGCAAACAGTGGCATCCCGAGAACATTTTCAGGATTCTTGAGAAGCAGCAGAGACACCTGATCCCAAGTGACCAAGTCTAGGCCAGGCCCACCCAGATGGACTCCACAGCATGTCTACTGGTCATTTAACAAGAACGGAAAAGTAGTTTGTCCCAGGCCCTAACCAAAATCTAGTATATAAGGCCAAATTTGGGAGAGGCTGGCATGCCAGCAGAGCAGTCAAGATCTGCTGCTAAAATTCCATACTGGATCAGAGAGAAAGTCCAAGGGCACAGACCACATAGAGCAGAGCAAGTGAACAATGTAGCTGAGCAGGAAGACTAGACATAATGCTTGAAACTCCAGAAGTCTGATGCCTGAAGTGGGGTTGTTATGGTTTATATCTAGATGTCCCCTCAAAGTCTTATGCACTCATAGATGGGGCTTTTGGGAAGTGACTGGATCATGGAGGTGAGTTACTGGATTAGCCTGCTGATTGGTTTATAGCTGGGTGTGGTGTTGGGAGGTGAAGCCTGGTGGAAAGTGATGTGTCACCGTATATATCTTTCCTCTTCCCTTGACGGCTCATTGCTTCCCACTGCCATGCCATGAGCAAGTGCCAACCTCCTCTGCCATGCTGCCCTTCCTTGGAGCCAGCTGACTACAGACAGAAACCTGTATAGATTGTGAGCTGAGATAGACCTTTTCCTCCTTTAACTTGTAGATGTTGGATATTTTGTTCCAGCAAAGAGAAAGGAAATAAGACAGGGGTCTACCACTCTGGCAGGGACTCAAAGCCCAAATGGATCTGGACATATTGGAGCTTGAGGCACACTAATCACTTGGGATGTTTCTGACGACAATGTCTCAATATGAATGCAACAGTTATTTAGTGAGGAAGCAGAGCTGACACTAACATAAATTTTTTTCATTTCTGCTGTATATGTGGCTGGAGTGGGACCAATTTAGGTGTGTGTGGGGGGGTACTAGGGATCAAACTCAAGGGTACTCTACCACTAAGCTACATCCCCAGACCTTTGAAAAATTTTTTTTGTTTTAAAGAGAGTAATAAATGAGAAACAAACAAACAAACAAAAAATAGAACAGTAGCAGCATACCAGTATCACGAACATAAACAAATCAGAGCAAGAACGTTCAAAGTGATCCAGGGTTTCAAGACAATATAATACGAATCAACAGTGGTTGTTACATTGCATACCGCTATCCTCAACTACATTGCTCAGATTACCAGATGTAAGAATGAAAGATTGCTCAAACCATTAAAGAGAATAAGAAAATAATTCTTCAATAAAACATTAGAGATAATACAGAGTTTCACTAGACAAGATGGTAGGAGTCCACCATTGTAATTCCATTGCATATTGTTACCCTCAAAGCAGTTGCTCAGATCATGAGACACAAGCATGCAAAGTTGATCAGAACATAGAAAGTTGTTAGCATTAACTGCTCATTTCAATACACCATCAGACATCAGCAATACAGTCATTGCAGCTATTCATATATATATTTATATTTTGCTTTCCTTCTTTCTTTTTTCTTCTTTCCCTCATCCCAGTCATTCCTTCCTTTGAGCAATTTCTTTCCCTTTCTATCATCTATTGTACGCTTTGAGTTTTACCTAGTCTTTCAGGTTCCTACACCAAGGAGACAATATGATGTTTACACACCCCAGACCTTTTTTATTTTTTATTTTGAAGCAGATTCTACTTAAGTTCCCCCAGGCTGGGTTTAAACTTCCACTCCTCCTTCCTTGGTTGGGGTTACAAGAGTGTGTCACTAGGGTAGGTTTTGATGGTTATATAAATAGTCATACATGGAGATCTGAATTAAATGGCACTATATTTCTGATTTCCACTGGGGACATTATTACCTTTATAGGCTGGTGCTCAGAGCACTTATTTAGTTAGCTGAACTTTTAGTTTGGTAGTGAGCATGAAGGATCTCAAAATAAAATGTGTATACACTAACTGCCCTGATGTGAATGACCAAGGGGTATTCATCTATGTCTATGTATAAAAATGTGTGAGTATGTGTGTGTGTGTGTGTGTGTGTGTGTGTGTGTGTGTGTGTCGCCTCCTGAACAAGTGGATTTTGCAGAGTTTGGATATACTGCAAAAAGTTTGATCCTATGGAGATTGTCTAAACTTTAACACTTGAGAAAAGTTTAGAGCTCAAGGGTTTTTATATGGCCTTTTTCCTTTGCCTTCAAATCCCAGAGCCTGGATTTAGGAGTCTGTAGAATGTGGTAAAACCATGTCTAGCTCCTTAATGGTTGTAGGACTCTTGGTAGGTTACTTAACCTCTAAATGGCTAACTGATGTTTTCCTGGTCTGTAAAATAAGGATAATGATATTTGGCTCATAAGATGGTTATGAGGATAAAACAACATATAGCAAGTGTTTATTTGTGACTCTTGGTTTGTAGTAAGTACTGAGTAAATAGAAGCTATTCCTGTTAGATTTAAAGGTACCAAGTAAAGGCCATGAACAACCAGATGCCACCCCTCACTAAGGTTTATGTTCTTTTCATACTATAGGCAGAATCTGCAAGTAGACACTTAAAATATTGAGTAGGCTCTAGACTTAACTAAACCGAACACTTAAAATGGTCCATCATTTGCTACTTTACAAGGTACTCAAGAGCTACTCAAGTCTCTTCCAGACAGAGTAGCCTTTCCTCATCTTAAAATAGGCTAAATGACTTTGTGGACAAATGCCGATCTGGCTTAAAAACCCAGGCATTTCTTGTTTCTACATAAATTAATAATTGAAAACAGAATTTCTAAACAACAAACTTCCATTTTGCTGAAAACAAGAGTCTAATGGATGCCTCTAAACTTAGCAAGCTCTCCAGATGTACCATCCGTGGGTTTTTGTCAACTCCCCCGTAATGTACCCTGATGGCCAGGGATTGGCAGCGCTGGAGGGCATCGGGTGCAAATAGGCAACAGTCCAGGAACAACTTCTTCCTGGACCGTAGATTCTCACACTGCTAGAGTGGACTTTGAATCCATTAATTTTCGATGAAAAAGTAAGAGTGATGTGTTCTGACATCAGTGGTTTCAAACAACCTAGTGAGACATACTAGGAAGCCTTCCAAAATTGATGAGCTCAACTGCTGATAGGAGAACTGAAGAAAATGTTCAGCACAGCTGAGATAACCCAGCAGTTCTTTCCCAAGCTACTTATGAATCCTGAAACTGGAGTTCATTTGGAGTTTATTTTATTTTTTTAAATTTGGAGCCAGAAATCTTTCTAATTCTTCTCAAAGCAGAAAACTTTTTTTCCCCTGACCTCATTAGATTTTGTTCAGGCTTGTCCATTTAAGTGTATGTCTTCATTAGTTATTAGATGAGTTAGCAGACTTCCACTTTAAACTTCAAGGAAAAAGTACTAGTAAATGTATATGATGCTAAAAATGTGTTGCCTTTCCCTCCGGCCCCCACCAAACCCTACGCCAAACATTTCTGTCCTGGGGGCACACACCATTTGAAAGGAGAAAGTCATGCCTGTTCCTGAATGTGTCTCAGATGTTTTGGAAGGCGCGCAAACAAGACACGCTCACTTGTGTTGCTGGTAGGAGGGCCTAACGGGCCTGGAGAGGCACTCAAATGGTTTAAATGTGAAATGATGAAACTTAGACTTTCAAGTTTTAAGATCAGAACCAGCAGCAAATGTAACTCTAAATCCTTGCTCCTAGATCTTTCAGCAGGCAGCAACATGTGAGCCCACAGCTGACAGACACAGGAGGAAAATATACAAGAAGAAACGGATGAGAGAGGCCACTTTATGCTCATTGGGTAGCGATAGGCCAGTGGGATCTGTCTTACTGGAATAATCCATAGCAAGATGGTGGATATGTTTTCCTTTATTTTAATTGTAACTATTGAAGATGTATTCTATAGTTTCGGACATAAGTTGTGGGGCTTAGTGCAAAATGAAAGTGGAGGAACACTTGTCTGAAAAGCAGGAAAAGAATGTTATTAATGTACTAAAATATAAAATGCTTCCTGTTGTGCTATCATTCTCTCTTCTGTGTTGTGATGTGTTTTATTTCCTATTTAGTGACTAAATCTTCACAGACACATAAAGATCCTGTGATGGGGTGTCCATGGTCCACTGAGTGCCAGGTTCCTCCCACCAGCCACTGGACTAGCACAGAGTGCCCTGGCCCCAGAGAGAAAGCCGATCTCCCACTGCCACAACCCACTGCAGACAAACAACTTTCATGGGATTGCAAATTCCATAGCTAAATTGGGGTTGGCTACAGGCTCACACCTACCAAGATGCCCACAGAACCCACCATAGTGCTGCCAGCCTAGGGTGAGGACAACTATGGTCATGTCCCACCAGAGATTCTATGGGGCACATGCCCAACCCTGATCCCCCACCTTGACATTTCTGGCACCTATACCAGGTGAAGTATGAGTCAGCACTTACCCCACTTTCAGCTCCCCACACCAACCCTCTCCTTTTCCCCAGTGCTCCCTGGGTACCGCCCTAGGTGGATGGTGGCAATGGTCACAGAATAGAGAAAAGGAGGCCAGGTAGGTCAGTCTCTAAACACCAACTCTCATGCTCCATTGTTCCATAGTACTTTACTTACCAAACATGAATTCTATGATTAGTAAATGATTGAATAAAATAAGTCCAATATTGTTTACTGACTGGCTGACTGTTCTCTCTGAAGTTGGTAACCCACTGTCCCTGTTTTCAAAAACAATGAACTTGACAGAAGAGAACCTATTTCATTTGTGAGATGTGTCACATTGCATAGAGTTCATTTGAAATACTGTTAAGACAGAATAAATTCATTTCCTCCCTTGTAAAAGTCATTTGAGCTTAACAATGTTATACTTATTTTCCTGATATTTGTTTAATTAATATCAACATGGTAATGAGAAGCGTGCTAGTATTTTGCCAAATTACCATGGAAGTCATTTTCCTGAAATGTTCCCCTGTAGAGGATGTCCTCATTCACTTATATTTCCAATCACAGTCATAAGGGGTCGTAAGGCCTCTGGAAGCTGTGCTCTCATGATGTTACTTTATCATGGGATGGGTGACCCAGATATAGCCACCTAACATTTCTGACCTTTGATTTCTTCATCTGTAAAACAAAGACTGACCCATCCTACGGAATTATTTTCAGGCTCTTACAAGAAAATATGAGTTAAGTCCCACTGCAAACTTTAAAGCCCAGTTTAAATACAAATGATTCTCCTTGCCCAAAGTCACACACAATACTTATGTCAAACCAGATCCATATTTGGAGAGCCTGATGCCTGCTCCAGTGCTCTTTGTGCCATATTCAGAGTTCCTGAGTCATGAAGAATGACAGCTCCTTATCACCCACTGCTTCATCTGTCCACCCATCCATTCTTTGATCTAATAAATATTTATTGAATATCTTTGCTTTCATGGAGCTTACCAAATACATAAATAAATATGTCACTCTTAGAAAGTGATAAAGATAGAATGTGGAAATATGGAGAAAATAAATGAGAGGGAGAAAGAATAGAGGTGCGCGCGTGCAATTTTAAATAGGAGAGCAAAAAAGGCCTCAAAAAGGTTATTCGGGCAACAGCCTGAGGAAGTGTATTCTAGAAAGAGGAGGCACGACTGGTGCCATCTTTGCTGCACCCCGGGGGGGGGGGTTGATCCTGGAGCTGAACTTTTCATCTGCAGCCCTCCTCCTCCTACTAGAGAAAACAAAAAACAAAACTCCCTTCTGATCATCCATGCTGCTCGGTGCTGTCTGGAACAGAGCTTTCCCCGTCAAGTCCTCTGAACACCGTGCTGCTCCGAGTTGGATGACTGGTTCACTGGAACAGGTTTCATGGTTGGATAGGCTGGGCACATGGTCCTTCCTAGAACCCCTTGTATTGGAGTCAGACTTGGCCACCTCTGTGAGAAGGGTCAGGCCCTTCAGCTTTAACTCTGAGTTACAAGATTAAACACAGGGGACACATGAGTAGGACAGAGAGTCTCACTATCAAAGAGTCAGATCAGTAAATGTTTTAACAATTTTTTTTAATGCTTTTAGACTCACAGAAAACTTGCAAAACTAAGAACAATTTTATACCCTTTATGCAGATTCATCTACTGTTAACATATTACCCTATATGTTTTCATATTACTCTATCTGTATCTTCAACTCATTATCTATGTAATTTTGTTCTGAACCTTTCAAGAGTAGGTTACATACAAATACATGATGGCCCTTTGCTCCTATTGGACCTATTCTCTTACATAACCAGTCCAGTTTTGAGCTTCAGGAAATTTCAGTTTTGTCATATCACCTTAATATTGTCCTTCAATAGAGTCATATTTCCCCCAGGACAGGATCCAGCCTAGGGTCAGGTATTGTCTGTAACTCTTACGTTACTTTAGCTTCCATTAATCTGGCATATTTCCACAGCCTTCCCTAACATATCACATCGACAGTTGCATGATGTCCACCTGCCCCTCATTGACATGATTACTTTTTACTCACTAATTTCTCCACTATAATATCACTAAATCTCCCCTGCTTTGCATGTAAAATACAAAGTGTATAATGACACTGCAAGTTCATGCAAATATCCTGATTTTCATCAAAATGTCTTCTTAGAGTTATCATTTGATGATGATTCTTGCTGAAAAAATCTTTACCATAAATATACAACGTGATTTTTTCCATCTCTGATGCTCTATCCCCATTGACCAGCTGACTCTTGACATCCAACTATAAAATAGATTTCCCTCCACCCCATTATTTATCCATATGTCCGCCATCTATTTATCTGATTAGCAAGGACTTGTGAATTCCTGTTTTCCCAATGGTTTATAATTCATTACTGTGCTTAATTATGTTGGTGCCAAAATTGTCCCATATTTGGCCGGTAGGAGCCCCTTCAAACTGGTGCCTGTATCTTTGTAACAAGCCCTCATCGTTTTTTTTTTTTGAGCATGTCCTTACATTCTTGTAGAACAGGGTGCTCCATGATAGTATTAGATGCCAAGATCTCAGTGTGAAAAGTGCTCATTTTATTGGGGTTTCTTTGCTTGTTGCCTCTTCATTCTGAGACACGTGCATGTAGATATATGCATGCACATAAACATCATATATACTTATAAACAAGTACTTTAGAAATCATAAATTTGCACTGATATACTTCTAATTCTAATTTATCTCTATAGGAATATTTCTCCCCTTCTCCCATTTCATGTTTTTACAACTTTTCTTCTGCACTGAGAATGCTGTCTCTCAATAACATCAACACATTTTACTCATTTGCTCAGCCCTATAGTACATCGAAGTTAGTTCAGTATTATTCACTCACTCTGCCAGAGACAATTCTACAAAATGAAGTTGTAATTAGTTATAATTCTTCTGTCAGCTCTTGCTGAGGGCTTATAGTAAAAAATTTTCTTCTTTCCTTACTTGGATTAGTGTTTTCTTTCCTATTTTCCCCTCACACGTGATTATGATGCTCATTTGTAATGAAGTTAAGATCATTTGTTTCCATTATTTTCATTTTTGGTGCTTATTCCCTTCCCATTCTCACTGATTCAGTTTTTGGTTTTGTTTTTTTTTTGTGTGTGTGTGTGTGTGTGTATGTAGAGTACTGATGTACTTTCAAAAGTCAAACGTCTACCAAAACTATACTCAGAGAAGCATCATTCCTTCCCATTTCCCTCCCACATCCTCCTCCTCCTCCACAGGATACCAGCTGCAAAGTTTTTTTGGTTTATCCCTCTTGTGTTTCTTTTTAAAAGATAAACAAAAATAAATGCTTTTGTGTTTTCCCCTCTTTCTTATACAAATGTAAGAGAGGGAGCATCCTGTATATGATTTTTTAAACTTTGCCTTCTTTTCAACAATAGCTTCTGAAAATCACACCATAGCAGTTCATAGAGGGCTTTCACACTTTTCGTCAGAGCTGTGTGGCACTCCATTGTGTGTGTATCCCACAGCTTACTCAGCTACTCTCCCGTGCATGGGCATGGATGCTGTTTCCAGAATTTTGCAGTTGCAAGGAAAGCTGCAATAAATGACAGATGGTAAACTATTAAAAAGAGTATTTCATAATCCCTAAAGAAGCAAAAAGGAGGATAAACACATTTAATAGGAGTAGCAGTTGTAAAAGCCAACTTATCCTGGCTAGCTTGACTAGTAGATAACATGGACAGGTCTGTCCAAGAGGTAAGCAAAGTCTTAACTGTAGTCTTACCTTCCTAAGAGCGTGTGTATGTGTATGTGTGTAGGAGGGGTTGTGCTGTTTTAAAGAACTAGCAGAAGAAACAACTAGAATCTCATCCTCAATTTTACTTGACGTATAACTGCACATACCAAACCCAAACAAGAGGCTATAGCGTTGCTCGTACATGTGTGGCAAACACAAAGAAGACCATTTGCACACGTGTAAGCACATTGGATAAGCTTGATTGGCATTTACTATACATTTTGTATGCACCAGAAATGGTGGAGTAAAAGGCACTACATTGTGCTGTCAAGAAAATAAATTCTACTAGAACACCGTTCCTGAGAACTAGAATCAATTGTATTCTTCTTTGCTAAATATTTCATGACACACCACCCCCCATGGGAGCATTATACTCCCTTTCCCTGTGGAATTTAGGAGTGGCCACTGCTTTCACCAATGACGTGTAGACAGAAACAATATGTGTCATTTCTGACAAGAAGCTTTGGGAGTCAGTCCAATTTCACCATGTCTTTTATTTCCCTTTGTCTGAAGTCAAAGAATATTCTAGAAAGAGGTTGTTTCAAGACTTTCATAAAAGAAGAAAGAAGGTTAAGATTGAGAAGGTACTGAATATCATTAGTCATCAGGAAAATGCAAATTAATGAGACATTACTTCACACCCACTCAAATGGCTGAAGTTTAAGAAGACTGTCTTGTTAGCAAGCTTGTGAAACTCAAGCTGCTTGTTGGGATTGTAAAAAACGGTACAACCACTTTGAAATTGATCATTGGTCGGTTTCTTACAAAGTTAAATATCACTTGGCATATGACCCAGCCATTCCAACCTCAGGTATCTACTCCCCAGAAGAAATGAAAATATGTCAATAAAAAGTCTGATATGGAAGTATTTGTAATGGTTTTATTTATACTAGCCCATAATGAAAATAAGCTGAATGTCTATAAAGAGATAAATGGATAAACAAAGTGCATTATATTTGTACTATGGAATATTTCTCAGCGACTAAGAGGAATACAAAACTGGTATGTATAATAGCATAAGTAAATTCTAAAAAATATGGTCTTAAATTTAAAAAGCCAGACACCAGAATGTATGCTGCAAGATTACACTTACATGACATTCTAGAACAGGTAAAACTAACCTATGGTGACAGAAACCAGGTCAACAGTTGCCTCAGTCCAGGGGAAGGATTGACTGGGTAGGGGAACTCAGAAACTGTGTATGATAATGAAAATACTCTGTATCTTGATTTTGAGATTTAGGTTATATTAATGCATACATTTATCAAAATTGACTGAACTGTATGTACAAGATCTGTACATTTTACTATGTGTAAAAATAAAAAGTATTTTTTACAAACAAAAACAAAGCGTCTGTTCCTCTAGTCCCATCCCTTGTAGGAAAGAAAGACTTCACTCATGAGTTTATAATGGAGAGAGAGGAAGTTGGGTGGGAGAGGTAATGGAGAGAATGAGGAGGAAATAAGTCCAATTCTGAAAACAGCATGAAATTTAAAATTCAACTGGAAATCAGAACTGGAAGAAAATTTAGAAAACCAATAATGTGGGCTGAGGTGTGACTCAGGGTGAGAGCACTTCCCTAGCACGTGCAAGGCCCTAGGTTCAGTCCCCAGGGAAAGAGAGAGAGAGAGAGAGAGAGAGAGAGAGAGAGAGAGAGAGAGAGAGAATGAATTCAGTAATTCAGTCAACCTTGGTTCTTTTAATGTAATTTCTCCCTTGAGAATAGTTAGTAAAACTCTAAAAAAAGTATTTGCCGAAGTTATGTCATACTTAATTACCACACTTGGGTGTCACACACAGAAAAAGAGAGGAAAAACAAAGATTCTGACTTCATGGTTTTCATTTATCTGGAAAATTCGCTCAGTTCATGGGCTGGGGCAGGGAGATGAATTGTTGTTTTGCCTAATATAAAGGTGAATTTTGTGGCTTGTTAATTATAAGCTTTGACCTGGACTCAAGTTCTTGCACTTTTGCTTTGCTTTCTTCTTGCTGTATTGGAGATTGAACCCTGGGCCATCTCATGGAGCTGCATTCCCAGCTTTATTGATTGATTGATTGAGTATACTTAAATGAATTTAATGTATATAGAACACTAAGAATGGTGCCTGGCACACTGAAAGTTAGATGTTATTTTTATTCAAATGTATCCAAATTAATTGTCACCATTGCAGTAAGGGAGCTGAGCATCTTACCATAAAAGAAATGGAAAGTCTCCCACATGATGTGAAGAGACATTCAAATAAGTGCCACAGGGGTCTCTGTCTGCAAGGGGAGAGTTAGGATGCAGGGTTGCTGTCTATATAAATCAAAGCTAATTCTTGGGAATTTAAAAATGTAAAAAATTAAAGCAGAATTTTGGTTCTCCAAAATATTTATAGACCGGTAAAAACTATGTACACTAAACAAGATAAGTGGCAGTCTTTGGTTTTATCTATTTATTCATTTATTTTGCTAGTGAAGCTAATGACTACTATTAAGTTAGCTTTGGTTCTGATGAATTCCTTACAAAATGTATAGACTTTAACAGTGTAGCCCTTGCTAAACACTGTTTTTAAGAAATGACATAAATATAGATTTCAGTAAATTAGTGTAGACTCAGTATAAAGACAATGGAAGAAAGGGAAGTGGTAGAGGAGGACCAATGCTAGTAGGGTCACTGGTAGGAGGTTCAAAGACACACGAAGCTGAACCTTATCCCACCGCAACTCATGCATAGGTGTGGGGTGTTGAGTGGAGCTGGGTTTCAATGTTAAATTTCTGCAAATATGTTGCCTATGTCTCCTCATTTAGTGGGACTCAACCTAGACTGCATATTAGAATTACCTGGGGAGCTTTCAAAACTACAGATGCCCTGTCTCACACCCTGAAATTCTGATTCAGTTTATCTGGCAGCCAGGCCCAGATGCTTTGATTTCTTAAATTCCCCCAAGGGATTCTGGAGGATAGCCAGAGTTGAAAAATTCTCTTTCTTCTGAGTGTCAACACTAACATAGTGGCGGTGCCTTCTCAGGGTTCGGTCCTCAGTAGTTTCTATGGCATCTGTCTGCTTTGGTCAAGGAAAGCTCTAGACACTGGCTCGACTGGTTTTTATTGGATACATTTTCTGTCATACCTATAACCTCAGAATATTTTGGTCTATTTTAAGCCTTCCTGTGGTTTCTAAAGCACAATACTTTATGAGCTGAAGACATACCATTTCAAATCTCATGGGCTATGATTCAATCTACAGCAGAACTGCCAGGTGTGGTGATGCACACCTGTAATCCCAGCACTTGGAGGCTGAGGCAGGAGGATCATTGCAAGTGTGAGACCAACCTGGGCTACAAAGTAAGCTCAAGGCCAGTCTGACATGCATAGTGAGACCCTGTCTCAAAAAGAGAAAAAAAAATACAGCAGAATTAAACAGGACTAAGTGCCCCAATTAGTAATCGGACATTTTCTTATTGATGAACAAAGGTACATAAAAGTACACTGAATTGTAAAGCCTTTCACAATTTTAATGTGGTTGTTACTATTACCTGTGATATAAACTACAGCAGGTGAGTAAAGGACCAGGAATAATCACCATATTTGAACCTGGACAGATGTGAATTTGCACTTCTGGCTCAGCCGTTTATTAGCTCTAGGTACTTGCCCTCTCGGGGCTGGTGTTTCATGAATGATGGGAGCATTAGTAGACTTCTGAAGGAAATTTTGTATATTAAAAGGGCTGATGTAAATGGTGTTTGGCAAGGAATGAGCCTTGATTAAATGGCAATTACCCTCCTGTCAGCTAAGGCTGTGATGATGCTGCATCACAAACAACCCTCAAAATCTTAGTGGCTTACCAAAATATTTACTTTTCTCACTCAGTGTGCCAGTGAGCTCAATGTGGCAGCTGTGCTTCAGGTTATGTGCAAATCATATTCAAGCCTGTTCCACACGTGTCTCGTTCTAGAGCCAGCAGCTCCCTGGAGCATGGTCTTTTCTCTGTAGATGATAAGATTTCAACAAGAGGCTGGCGGAAATTTCCCATGCCTCTTAACATCCCAGCTTACAAATCATTCATGATCACAAATCATATAACCAACCTCAAAGTCAACAGGACAGAGAAACAATGAAACATAATTTACCAGCAAAGTCACGGATGGCACAGTGAAGGGAGTATAAGGAAGAATTGTGAGCATCTGAGATATTCTACCACACTTTCCTTTTTTCCTGTAAGGCACCAACAAAGAAGCAAAAAGGAGTAAGGAAGGGGAAAAAATTGTTGGATCACATTGGAGCTCTGCCCTGTACCTCATCCGTGAGAGCAAGGATGGTCCAGTGCTTGGGAAAGAGCAGGAAAACCACTCTTGGGTGCAGCAGCCTCCTTTCTTCCAGTGTCCACCTACAAGTGTTTGCGGTGAGGGAAAATCTGTTCAAGGGCGGTCTAGATGACCAGAAACCTCAAATCTCACTTGCATGAAAATATCTAAACTGATTTAGGAAGATAAATAAAAGCAATAGCTTCTGTTTAGCATTCAGCAAAACAGATTATACAATATATTTAAACATATAAGGGGCTGGGGATTTAGCTCAGCGGCAAAGCGCCTGCCTGGCAAGCGCAAGGTCGTGAGTTTGGTTCCCGGTACCAGAGAAAAAACAAAAAAACAAACAAACAAAAAAAAAACCATATATATCTGGGTCTTTGTCTAAATTCAATTCATTCCCTTTGCCCTTTCAGCCTCTTTTTAATGTATAAATGCTGTTTATGAGTATTTACTGTAAAAGATGTAATTACTACTATGATATATAATGATGTAGGCTAAGAACCCTTTGTTTGAATTCTAACATTTTTGGGGGATTTCAAAACTGGATGAATAGGCAGCCCTATTTCTACTATGTAACCAGTATGTCTGGCCAAACATTTATGTAGTGCCAGAAATGCCTGTGCATATTTGCTAATTAGAGGGTTTTAATGAAAAGATCAAAGATGTTTAACAAAAAACTAACTTTCATAATGTAGGATAATTCTAAATGTACTTGAAGATATAAAGCCACCTTCAAATCATCTCTCTAAGGATCTTTGAAGAGTTAGTGACAGTGGTGTGAGTGGATGGTGGCCAGCAGTGGCTGGATCACATCCTCACATAGCTCAGGTCAAGCTACGGAACCACTCCTCCGGGAATGGCCTCTGATGACCAACACCGAAAAGATAGATTCACAGGAAAACTTCAGACTTACTGAATAGAATCTCTAGGTGTAGAAGCTATGAATGTCTATTCTTTTAAATGCACATCAAGGTTTTTGTATAAAAATCAAGTGAAAACAGAGGTTCTGTACATCTTTAATTCCAAGTATGAGTTATGAAATATGTGAGGTTTTTATAATGCCAGATTAATCACTCTCACCGATAAACACAACCAAAGAACTTCCTCATTATTATTATTACTTTTAAAAAACCTTCAGTTTGTTAATACCTTCAGACCTTCAGTTTGTTAATAATACTGAGTGCTTATAGTAATAAGTAAAAAGTCTTATAGTAATAAGACTTTTTCCTTTTTAAAACACTACTTAAACATAAAATACTATTTTCTCTTTTTTGCGGGAGCTGGGATTGAATTTGGGGGCTTGTACTGACCTATATCTCCAACCCTTTTTATTTATTTACTTATTTTATTTTAGAAACAAGGTCTCCAGTTTACACAGGCTGGCGTGGTACCTGAAATCCTCCTGCCTCAGCCTTTTGAAGAGGTGGGGTTGTAGGTAGGCACCCTGTGTTCACCTGGAACTATGTTTTTCGTGATAACTTCTGCTTTAATATTAAAATAACCATTTTCTTCCCATTTTCTCAAATACTAATGGCCTACCAAACTTCTATAAACATTATTAGATGAAAGAAAAGCAAGTTGAGACACAATTATTATGAGGGACAGGAGAGCATCTTAATTGAATATTACGTTTGGTACATTTTTCTCCCTGATAGAGGGTAAATGGCCTTTTAGTGGTGTTTTAGGTGCATAAACTGACTACAATAAAGGTAGCATAACCACGTAAACTAGAATTATCCTTCTTTTTCCACTTAGTACATTTCAGTATTTTTAGGTATATGCACAGGTTAATTAAAAACATTAACTCCTTTAATAAATGAATTAAATCTAAAGATGGTTATGAAAGCTGAAGGAAAGATAGAAAACAACTAAGGGCAAGTCAACAAACCCCTTTTTGTTCACTTTCACCTCCGATTTATTACATTTAAAGTTCAAAGCTTTTGTTTCCTACTATGTGGAGAATGAATTCGAATCATTTGGAAGATTCTGAAACCTTATGATTTTAATCGCTAAACACAACAATGTAGAAAGGTGCAGGAACATCTGTTTCTCAGGTTAGGAATGTTACCCGAATATTGAAAAAGTCTTTCTTATTATCTTGCTTTTAATCCAATTAATAAATTGAAGTCATTCATAAAGACTCTGGCATCTGTTGTTCAGAGAGGGACAACTCTAGAAAGAAAATGCAGAAAAGGAATTTTTAGCATTATGAAATTTAAAGGCTAGTAGAACTACAGCTGAAGGGTAAGGATAGAACACATACATTTAAGCCTTTTATGTGTTGGGGCTTGGAGATTTTTCACTGTTTTATGACAAGGAAGTTTTTGTTTTTGTTTTGAATGGCAAAGAAAAATATGTTATCTCCAAAGTGCTTTCCAGAGAAAAAGGATTTCCTTGTAAAAATAGCAAACATTATCTCCCCTGACTAACAAGGTTGAAATGTCAATAGTTCTGATATCTTCATCAAGCATTTATTTCTATTTTGAACTTTTCCAAACTGTTTGCCTTAATGTATATACTTCAATATTTTTCAGAATGTAGGGGAAAGCCCTAGGGTTTAAGCCAACATTTCTTGGTTCACAAGCAGATTCTAATGTCAAAAGCTGAGTCTGTGTTAGCAGCACATGAAATGGCTCTGTCTGTTTAGCTGCTTGGTGATTTTATTTTCTCCCAGCAACCTTGGGATATTATTATCCCAAATCCCTGAAGTAATTGTAACCCGATTCTATTTTCTTCTAGTAACTCTTAATATTACAGTAATAAAGTATCAGCAGAATGACACTGGAACATTCAGACAGGTGACAAACTCTGTTTTTACTATGAAAGATACTGGGAACCATTTGTGATTTTGGTACACATCTCTGCTTAATTATACTTGGGATTTCTCCACCAATGTCTTGATGCTTGTTTTTAAAACAAATCCTGCACTTTAAAATTGACCTACCTGGATATTTTCCCTAATTGAAGAGCGAAATATTTTTATGCTAATTTATTCCTTTTGGTACGCTGCCTGAAGGACGCCAGACTCATACATGCTATTGCGACTAGAGTAAATAGGGCACAGTTCCTGGTGTGCATAATATGCTCTAAATCAGTATTTGTCAAATGAATGGAAAAAAGTGAAAAGCAATAGCCTTAGATTATGGTGACAAATTTGCACACACGCACGTGCACCAACATACAGACACTTTCTTGGCCACTGTAGAAGGGAACCCGAATTCTTTAGATGTAAATGCTGAGTTCTGAGTACAGATGAATCAGTTGATGTTATATAATTATGTTAGCATTTAGAAAACCCCCATGACTC
This sequence comes from Chinchilla lanigera, assembly GCF_000276665.1. Lineage (NCBI taxonomy): Eukaryota > Metazoa > Chordata > Mammalia > Rodentia > Chinchillidae > Chinchilla > Chinchilla lanigera. The sequence continues at coordinate 280,932 of NW_004955586.1, forward strand.
TGACTCTGGAGCGCCTCTCCCTGTCCTCCTAGTACTGGAGCACCTCTCCCTGTCCTAGTAATTCCAGACACTGAATCTCTCCAATATAGATTCTCAAAATTTTGAGGGCAGAAATTTTGTCTTATATCATCTTTGGAGTTTTCACAGCATTTAATTCAGGACAGTGAGTCTAATACATGCTTGAGTATTCATTTTGGTTTTTAGAAAACCAAAAATAAAAATAAAATTCTGGTTTATAACATCTTAGTGCAGTTTGTAGCCACTGGTATTGGGCAGAGATTTTTTCAAAACATTCTTCATCACTCATGTTCTTACTGTAGCCCTCACAGATTGGGAGGCAGGAGAAAAATAATCATATCTGTTATCCTCTGATGTTCTGAGCAGATATAGCTGCCCAGTCATACACCAAACCTAATTGGCTCAACTAATACAAACAAGTGATCAGCTGTTTTAGAATTGCATAAATAGGCCAGGCATGGTGGCACATGCCTGTAATCCCAGCACTGGGGAGGCTGAGGCAGGAGGATTTTGGTGAGTTCGAGGCCAACCTGGGCTACATTGCAAGTTCGAGCCCAGCCTAAACTACATAGCAAGACCATGTCTCAAAAAAATAAAAATAAAAAATTACACAGATAAATAGAACCTGAGAGTAGATTGCATTGCAATAATCTATGTTGGACATTTTGCAGCTAGTTGTGTTGAATGATATTAAAATAATAAGTAACATTTATTGATTCCTTCCTATGTGCTCCTATAGTAAATGCCTGAGACTGGGTAACTTATAATTTATAAGTTACCCAGTCTCAGGCATTTACTATAGGAGCACAAATTATAAATTATAGAATTTTATTTTTCATAGTTCTGGGTGCCGGAAGTCCAAGACCAAGGTGCGGCAGGTTCAGGGTCTGGTAAGAGGCCAGTCTTTCTGCTTCTAAGCTGATGCCTTGTTTCTTAATCCTCCAGAAGGAATGAATGCTATATCCTCACATGGGAAAAGGGCAGGACAGCAGCACAGATGAACTGTCTCTGAAACCTCTTTTATAAGATTATGAATCCATTCATGAAGGCAGAACCCTCATGACTTAATCACTTCCCAAAAGACCTTCCCTCTTAATATCATCACAGTAAGGATTAAATTTCAACATGGATTTTGGAGGGGACACATATTCAAACCATAGCTACTACTTTTTTCCCCCACAAATGTAAGGGAAATAGTCAATCATAAAATTACACCTTAAAGAAAATCACCTGCACATCTCCTACACATTTTAGAGTAATGAAAAAGAGACAACGTCCTGGACCAGCCAGGACACTGGAGTAACTTAGAAATTATGAAATTGTACTATCTCTGTCCTAGGTGTGGGTTGTGATAAGATACTGGCAAAGAAATCCAATGAGACAGACAGATAGAGAGAGAGAGAGAGAGAGAGAGAGAGAGAGAGAGTCACTTGCTTTCCAACTCTGTAGATCCCACATTCTTCAAATGATAAGGAAGACCCAAAAGGAACATGTCCTGCTAAGTTAAATAGTGCATGTCAAAGAAAGTATTTCCAATCCTCTATATTTTCTATAGTCCTCTACTGTGAGTACCAGAGGAAATTTCCCTCTGGCTCTCTGCTATTCCTGACAGCTTATACCCTACCCTAGTCTCTCTTAACAACTTTTTATTGGAGCTACATGGAGTAACCTTAAAGAATGTGGTGCTTCCATTTTGCTATATGCAATTGTTGGTACTGCAGGCTCATTGAGAAAGACAGCGTGACCTAGATAAAGTCAGGGGAAATTGTGATGAAACGACACTGAAAGTCCTTGAGAATTTACTGGTATTAGAAAGGCTTTTAAAAACCAATCACAAAGTCAATATAATTAATTCTCTTAAAGAAGCTTGTCGAGTGTTTCCTGAGCAGCAGTGGAGGTCACTTCAAACGAAGTAAATAAACCACAGCTAATGTGCTGACATTTTAAAGAGAAAAGACATTTGCTAAAAATGCTCATCCAATTTCCATTACTTACTACAAGTCATTAGAAACAAGGAATGTGCTCATCGATCTAAAGTGGCTCAAATGCTATTCTCTTTATTCAAACTGAGTTAGCCGGAGGAAAATTCAAGATTTTGCCCTGAGACAGGCAGACAGGCAGGCAGGCAGACAGGCGGGCAGGCAGACAGGTAGACAGGCAGACAGGCAGACAGGCAGGCAGGCAGGCAGGCAGGCAGGCAGGCAGGCAGGCAGGCAGGCAGAGAAACATTCATCAGGTGAGAAGCTTTTGTTTTTCAGCCCTCAACCAAAAGGAACAGCTGAGTTTCTCTAAGAGTAAATCATCTGAGTGAGTTGTAGTCTTGCTACTGGGTCTGGCAACACCAGCATAATCCATAATCCAGATTAGACATGCAGAATCTCAGTCCCCATCCCAGACCTATGCAAATAGGAATCTGCATGCAACAAAAGTTTCTGGGGATTCATATGCACATTAGTGTTTGAGAAGCACTAATTTGGGTCAACATGAATTGCTGTTCAAACATTCAGTAGAAAAGGGAGCTGTTTAAGGAAAGGTGAAAGTGCTACTATACCTGATAAAAGCGCCTTTTTCCAAAGATCTACTAGTGTGGACAAACTTGATCCTATCCGCTAATCAAAACTTCAAGTAAAAATTCAGTATACTCTATGGTCACGTGGCCCAACAATTGCACACAAAAGCAAGTCTAAATTTGTTAAGTAATGTTCAAAATGCAAACATTGCTCTAATTCAAAGGGTCAACATTAATCCAATTATTACCCAGGAATGTTTTGAAAGTCTTTCCATATGGCTAATGTTGCTGGCCACACAGAACTTGCCAAAGGGACACAAAACTCTGAGGAGTAAGATGCATTTCATCCTGGAGGTACAGCGTGTAGGAAAACTCGGCTAGAGCAAGCACAGAGCTTCCGCCAACTAAGGAGAAGATGCCATCAGGGAAGACTGATGCAAAACATCTGGGCCAGGTTTGGCAGCCACCGTGCAAAACTGTTTGGGGAGTAAGGCGATGTGAAAACATTCACACCCACAGTGTAATTTCAGGACGTTTCCTTTGAATAGTTTCTGTTTGTTTGATACCAAGTGGAGAAATTTCATTTCTCTAATGCAATTATTTGAGTTCAATGTCCTGTAAGAGGGAAATTTGTTTTCCCACTTTTCCTCGTGTGCTGTGAAGGCTTAATTGCTTATTCTGAAGCTTTATCTGGAATTGGCATGAAGCGGCTTATCCCACGGAATGAAGTTGCGCAGGCACTGGCAGAGGTTGGCAGAAATAAAAGGCTAAAAATAGACACACATCTCTAACTCATCAAACGACCATTTAGGCTTACCAGTGAGGAAATACCCACAAGAGACCAGTTTTGCCACTGGCAAACTCAGGCCAAATCACTCTATAGCAAATTCATTAAAAGGCAAAGTGTTTAGTGCTTTGACTTGAAATTTTTTTTTTTTTTTATGGAGGAAAAGAGTGTGTGTTTTGAAACCAAGGAAATTTTTTTTTAACTTCCATGAAGCAAATCTATGTTTAGTGCTTTGGAAAACACTGACCACCTTCATGGAAAATTCCTGATTATAGTGACACTTTGCTAGTCTTACCACAAGTCATCTTAGAACAAGGGTTTAAAGAAAGTGGACTAGTAGAGCACGTTGTTCTTTCTTATGCTGAACTTGGTATCTTGTTTTGCTGGGGTGGTAGAGATGGAGTTGAGAAAAAAAAATTTGATTTCATTACTTCAAAACACACAATCAGAGACTGCCACAGAGCAATTCCTCCATACCTACCTGGACTTGGTAGTGCAAAGGCAGTTGTTCACCGTGACCATGCACTTGCCAATGGCACTACCTTTTGCATTTGAAGAGCAAAGAGGTGATAGCACCCTCATGTTTGCAAAACTATGAGAGAAAGGTTCACAAATCATTTATAATCACTTTCCCAGCAAAAAACACATTTGTCTGAGCATTTGGAGGCTGCTATCTGCATAGTCAGTTAGCAATTCACAAGATGCTACAGGTAGCCTCCAAGAGGGTCCCTGCATCCCCACATTGGGTAATCCTTTGCCTTGGAGGGATGACTAAACCTAGTATTGTTTCAGTGTTGCATCTCTCACAAACACACATTCATCATCATCATCATCATCATCACCTGCTCTTCAGCAAGTCTGTTGCCATGTTAGCATCCCTGTGGAAAGAGGCACACGTGACAAATAATTGAAGCCTCTGGCCAATAGTTGCCTGAGTCAGCTTGGAAGGTGATCTTGTAGTTTCATGAAGATGAGACAGTTGTAGTCGAGGCAAGAGTCAGAACCACCCAGCCAAGCTGTTCTCTGATTCTCCTCCACAGAAAGTGTGAGATAATAAATGTTCATTATTTTGAGATGCTAGTTTAGGGGTGATTTGCTACACACCAATGGATAACAAATACACAGGAGTTTTACACTTCTTCTAGATTTATTCTCTCATTTACTCAGCAACAGAAGTTAATCATCTACCAAACATAGGAAACATATATAATGTACTGCCTATTTCTAGGCCTTATATATATAACACAGAGGGAAAGATTTTTTAAATCACTGCTATGTTAATATTAATTAATAATAATATGTTAATAATAATTAACATACACTGATAAATCAAAATGGTGGAGTTTGTTTGGGGAAGTTGGTACATATGTTTAACGTACCTTGATCATGTTCAAGCCCCTTAACCTCCTTTCCTTTTTCTCCCATTTCTCACTGGTCCCCTTTCTTGTCCACAAAGAGAAAGATTTTGCCCTTGGAGGTTTGTGTCTTTGGCAATCCCCTTGATGAAGCTAGAGGCTGGTGGAAATACATCTACCATTTGTAGTTAGTAGTATTAATTTGTTATTTATATATTAATGGCCCAACAAATATTTGTAGACTGAATACTTCTCTATCACATGTGCCCACTTGTTTTCTTCGAAACTGGAGATGACAGCACAAGCCCATATCCCCTATTTTATATATCCATCTAACTGCTAGGTCTTTCTAGTTCTCCACACTCATATGCTTCTGGCCTCTCTGAGAGGCCTGCTCTGATCCTCCTGGTAGACCCCTGAGTGCATTAGAACTTTTCCTGTTGACCCAACCTCCTCCCATCTCTCTTGAAAGTAGGGCCCTAACTCTGCACCTATATATCCCATAATCTAACACACAACCTGGTTGTCTTGGTCATTTCAGGCTACTGTAACAAAATATCATAGACTAGGTGGCACATAAACAACAGACATTTATTTCTCACAATTCTAAAGCATGGGAAATCCAAGGTGAAGGTCCTTGGTAAAGACTGTTCCCTGGGTCATAGGTGACATCTTCTCTCTGTGCCTTCACAGGGAGAAAAGCGTGAGGCTCTCCCTGGGGTTTCTTTTATAAAGGCATAATCCCAACCTTGGGAGTTAGCATTTCAACAGCTGAGATTTGAAGCTGTAGCATTCAGACCATAGCACTGATACATGTAGGTGCTCAGTGAACGTTAGTTTAATGAACAGGCATTAGTAGCAGGACACGCTCTTTGAGGGATGTTTCACAGTGTTAGCAAATAGCTGTAACTGTTTACCAACCTTTTTGAAATGACAGACAGCCCGTTTCAGATGAGTCAGGCAAACACAAAGATTTTTCTAGAAACAATGTCCATTATAACTTTCAACTTGTTGATTTAATGTGTGTTGTTTTGTCTTTTCCATTATTCATTGTGAATAGCAGCTATGCTCATGGTCTTTTTAAAGTAAAACACAGTTATTTGACTTAATGTTGGTTTATCCAGTGGCTAATCTAATAAGTTAGTTGATTACTGGGGTTTTGGGGGTCATTTTATGGCCTATTAGCAGATTTATTAAAAATAAAGATAATAAAGGTTTGTTGAATAAATTAATTACAATAAATTCTTTGAAAATGGTGGCAGTAAAGTAACACTCCCCAATTACTATCATAAATAAGTGACTGATAATACATTGGTTAGGGCCACCCATAAAATGGGCTCCCCTTTTTAGCCTGCCTGTTTCATTTATTTGTGTCATCTGTTGTTCTCGGCTAAAGTATAAGTTTCATTTTAAGATAATAAGCTTGGCGAATACAAAATTACAAAGAACTGACCCCAGTGAATTGTGTGGCCTGGAGTAAAGCTTTCCATTTCTGCACAGTTTCCTCATCTGTACAACACAAATGTCAGTGACGAACTCTCTTATTCGATTATCCACAGGGCCTGGCCTAGAGTGAGGCAAGTGAACACTCATCTCATGAGCAAGACTGAAGGGATCACCACAAAATGTGGTCATCAAGACATAGAACAATCTTCGTGTAATATTTTTCAAGAGTCAAAATGAATGCAAAAATCTATGATGGCAAAAATATAAATATTTAAAAATAAGATCATTATGACTGACTGTTCTCTTTTGCTTCATGTTCTAATATAGCTCAACACAGTGCTGTTACTGATCTGAATTTTGAGGGTTTTTTTAAAAATTGCTTGCTGGGCATGGCGGCGCATGCTCGTAATTCCATCTTTGGGGAGGCTGAGGCACGAGGATTGCTGTGAGTTCAAGGCTAGCTTGGGCTACAAAGTGAGTTAAAGATCAGCCTGAACTGCATAGTGAGACCCTGTCTCAAAAAGACAAAAGAAGTTGTCTGAATATATTATTCATCTTGATGACTAATTCTTTTTAGTTCCCTTCAATTTTGCATTGGAGGTCAGTGTTTCACTTGTTTCGCCTGGCTGCCAGTTCTCTGACATCAGATATATGGTCAGTGACCATCCTCTGTTGCCAAGCACTGTTGGGACATGATAGTCCTTGCCTTCAAGGAGCTCTTGGGTTCATTTGGAAAGACAGGCACATATGTGGACATGAATTAAAGACAGCAGGAATAGTGCTGGTGCAGAGCTAAACAACAGAGCCAATGATAGCAGACAGGACTATGTGCATAAAAACCACGGTGTTTCATCTCAAGGTAGTATATAACATGGTGGTTAGGAGTACAGGCCAGAGCTAGATGTCATGGGTTTGAGCCCTGACTTTTCCAATTATTGACTCTTTCGTCTTGGACACGTTATGCTTTCCCTTTTTGTGTTCCACTTTTCTCAGTTGTAGAAGTAACAATAATGATCATACCTACTTCATAAAACTCTGAAGATTAAAAGAGCCAAGACATATCAAGTCCTTTGAATAGTGCCTGGGCTGTAATGAAAGCTCAAAACTGTTAGCGATATCTTGAAAGCATTCATTTTCAAGCAAGGAATAGCTTGACCAGATAAGATTAAAACAAAGACTATTCTAAGTAAGCTGGTGGGAGTTGTAGTGACTTTTATCTTTCTCTGACTTGTCATTCTGTCCCAGACTACTTTTCTTTAGTTCCAGTTGAGCAGGAAAGGCTGTTTCATCCTTGGCAGGTCTTCCAAATTCAGCAGACTGTGACTGGATCATTTAGAAAGTTAATGGGCAGTTCCTGGCTCATGTACAAATGTACAGATCCTCATCATTGTTATTCCTGAGCCTTTGATACAAAGAACAAGTGGACACTGTTCTTTGTAATATTCCCCTTTAGAATGTACAAGGTGTCTTTTCATATTTGTTCACAGAGAGACCAATATGAACCCTTTGAGGTGGGTAGAAATAGTTCTCCAGTACCTTCAAAATCCTGTGACTAGAAGCATGAAATGAAACTGGAATGAAGACATCTACTTTTCATTTTTCTTCTCTGTATGTCTCTGTCTCTACCTCTGTCTCTGTCGTTATGTCTGTCTCTGTCTTTCAGTCTGTCCGTCTATCTGGTCTGTCTTTATTTTTGCTGTAGTAGTAAGGACTGAACCCAGACCCTTTGCACTGAACTACAGCCCCCTTTTATTAAATCGAGACAGGGTCTCACTAAGTGCCTGAATTGAGCAGCCTGGGCTCGAACTTTTGATTCTCCTTCCTTGGTCTCCCAGAGTGCTGGGATTACACAGGTGCCTCACTACATCTGGCTAAGACATCTCCTTTTTTATTGGACTTGTTACCAGATGGGGGTGCTGGGGGGGGCTTCTTTCCAGGTCCTTGCTTTCCTGAGCAAAGGTCTGGAAAAGACATGGAAAAGGGAAGGTGTAGATTTATTAAACGTGGGAAAAAAAGTGCACTCTGTCCGGCAAGAACAGGCCAGTGAAGAAAGTTCACAGGAGCCCAAGGAGAAAGGGAAAAGGGCCTTTAGTATCCAAACTACCTGGATTAGGCCCTACCTCCTATAAATATGGCATTGGGACAACTGTCCTATCAAAAACTCATTTGGGCTGGGCATGGTAACACCTGCCTGTAATCCCAGCACTCGGGAGGCTGAGGCAGGAGGATCATTGCGAGTTGGAGACCAGCCTGGGCTACAAAGTGACCTCAAGGCCAGCCTGAATTGCATAGCAAGACTGTCTCAAAAAAGGAAAAAAAGCTCATTTGGCCTCACCAAGTGTATATTGTCCTATTGAAAAACTCCCTTGGCCTCTGACTGGATGTAAGTGAAGGATTAAGCATAGTGTCTTTTGCTGGGCATGGTGGTGCACCCCTGTAATCCCAGCACTCCAGAAGCTGAGGGAGGAGAATCGCAGTAAATTCAAGACCAGCCTGGGCTACAAAATGAGACCCTGTCTCAAAAAAAAAGAAAAAAAGAAAAGCAAAAAAAAGATAGTGTCTTTTGATTGGTTGTGGCTATATATAAACAAAAGATTAAAAATAGCATCTTCTAATAGGTCCTGTGAGCAGTACCAGATTCAAACGAGGGGTTAGGAATAGTGCTTTTCTGAGCAGTATCATGAGCAGAGTAGAATTCAAATAAAAGATTAAGAATATTGCTTTCAGATTAGTCCCATGAGCAATGCTCAAAAGCATTAAGCCTGGAGTCCTGTGTTCTGCACCTGTCTTCTCTTTTTAGGAAAGGTTTCACTCAATCAGTTAGCAGTGGGTTTTTATGATTTTTTAACACATTCCACCACGTTGGTTGTCCAGTTTGTCCCAGCCCTAATCTCCTAACCTCCTACCTCTCACTGATGAAGTACGACAAGGTAACCTGCCTTTTCAGTTTAGCAAGGCTCTATTTTAGTCCAGGTCAACTGGATGTTCCAAGAGGGTCTGAGAGCCATCTGTCCTCTAACTTGTGCCAGCTCTCTCTGCTCTAATGTGATAAAGAGCATCCCCCTGCCCTGGTTCATAAAATACTTCTCTGCTTTTCTAATTGTCTACAAATTTAAATGTGGACTGAGCAATAATGACATTATGAATTGTTATTGTTTGTTAACTGTGAAAATAAGCATTTGGTTACACAAGAAAAATCTTTTTCTTCCTCTCCTTCCTCCCTCTCCCCCCTAAGCACATTCAAGTGAAATCACATGACAAATGAGATTTGCTTTAGAAAATTAAGCAACAACAATAAAAAAGGATGCGGGAGAGTGGGAGGCACTTGATAAAACAAGAATGAGAAAGAAATAGTGGTTGTTGAACCCGCATGATGGGTATCAAGGGTTTACTTGCAATCTCTATTTTTGTGTAATTTTGGAAATTTTCCCAATAAAAAGTTTCTTTTTTTTTTTTAAAGAGAAAAACACAATAAAAACAATGATACAGAATTTCAAAACAAGATAATAGGAGATTAACAATGGTTAATATATCATGTGTTGCTATATTCAAAATAGTTTCTCAGATTATGAGATAGAGGCATGCATAACTTATAAAACAATATAATAAAAAGTTTTAAAAGCACATTTTCTCCACATTAAAGCACCAGTTCTCAACCTTGCCTTGGGTCCTTGGGTGACACTTTGGCATCTTCCCTCCCTTGGTGGTGTGAGGTGGCTTCCCTCTCACTGTGCTGGTGTAGATTGCAAGTGTGGGTTACTGATGTGGCTGAGGTAAATACCACCCTAGCCCTTGGAGCTGCCAGTGGGGCCTAAGGCAGAGGATGGAGCTTAGAACCCCTGCACTGGTAGCCCACAGACAGGAGAGGCCTCCAGCCTAGGGTGCTATTCAGTTAGTCCTCACTTTGGGTGAGAGGCCTGAATTGAAAAAACACTGGCTCAAGACTGTTCTCAATTAAGATGCAGATATCCCTTGAGAGGGGTTAACTGGAGGAAGCCATTATCAACTCTTAAGGCCTTATTTTAGTCTCCCTCTGCTATTCGATGAGTTTGGGACCCCATGGCCATCCCAAATGGAGTAAGACCCAGGGAGGGCCTATGAGCTGATTATTGAGCTGACAGAGTGAGTAGGCCTGAGGGGATGAGGGGAAGAAAAACACTAAGAAGCTCGGAGACTGGAGGTGGTGATGGTGAGGAAAATTAATGGCAGATATGTCCCAAGGAACTCCGGAAGGAAGCGGTCCTCTAGTGAAACATTCTCTGATGCCCCATCTCAAGACTGCTTCTTCTAGACCATTGTGTAGCACTGTCACATAATAGTTCCTCACAGAGGAGGAGAAGGAACTTCTTGAAAACTTTCCTGGGAGGTCCGCTTCTACAGATTTATGTACACCTGAAATTTAGTCAAGTTGTTCAAGAACTGTGCTCAGACGATTTTTATTTACATCAAATGCCCCTGGTGGATTTTTTGTTGTCTTTCTGAGACAGGGTCTTGCCATGCAGTTCAGGCTGGCCTTGAGCTCACTTAGTAGCCCAGGCTGGTCTCAAACTCACAACGATCCTCCTGCCTCAGCCTCCTAAGTGCTGGAATTACAGGTGTGTGCCACCACGCCTGGCCCCCAGTGAATTTTTATCCCATTCTTCTAGTTAAGATTCCCTTAGAGGTAGAAACTGATATACTATGGGGGACCTCAGCCCTGCACTGACTTTCTTTCAATTTTTTTGAACATAAAAAATGAATGTATACTTCTATCTTATTTAATCTCCAGTTATTTTGGATTTCTGTAATTTATACCTGAACTGGATCCTTACTGATTTAGAATCTTCCAAAAAGTGGGGAGATCCTGACAATATGTCCTATACCAAACACTTGCAGGCGAGCCAGGGAGGCCGAGGCCTTTCCAAGTCAAAGGGGCGGGAATGAATTCAACAAAAGTTGAGGAAATGTAGTGAGCCAAAAAAGGAGACGGAAGATTGAAAATCAAGCTAGGGTTCCTTCTATACCCTGCTTTTATGGCCCATGGTGCCTAAAATTAGTCTGCCTTAAAGGTAGAGGGGTCAGCAAAGAGAAGATGTGAAGTTAAGATTGTTAGGACTTTGTGACCAATTAGACACCAGTAGTAAAGAGAAGAAAGAGGGAAGGAAAGATAATACCAGTCCTCTGATTTGCAAACCTGGAAGGATGGTGCTCTCATTTTGAGAGAGGGCATTCAGGGAGAGAGGGCTTTGGAGGGGAGGATTTGGAGAGGTAATTTTTGTTGTGGTGGTAATGGTGGTAATGGGGATTGATCCCAGGGCCTTCCCACTGAACTACAGTCCCAGTCCTTTTGAATGTTTTGTTTTTATTTTTGAGATAGGATCCTGCTAAGTCACTAAGTTGTCCAGGTGTGCATCACTGTGCTCCGCTGGAGAGGTAATTTTAAACCTATTGAGTTAAGGTACTCATGGGGGAGCCAAGTGGAAATGCTCATTAAACTGTTGGATCTAGACTCTAAAGAAGAGAGCAGGGCTAAATATATAAATCTGGGTCGCTGAGTCTGTAGATGGGCTTTGGTGGCAAGGATATGATGGAGGTTGCCAAGGAAAGTGTGTGGGATGAGAAGACAACAGTTGCCTCGTCACCAGCATCTGACTGCAGGAAAACAAACAAACAAGGAGCCCATGTAGAAGCCTTAGAAGAGGCAAGAGAAGAAGGCAGAACATAAATTGAGGGGGAAGTTCCAGCATCCAAAGGAAGGAGTTCAGGAAGTCATCAGTAATAGGAAATGGCACAGGAACATCTCAGAAAGCAAATACCGGTGTTCCTTCCCGTATTCCCTCAGCGCTCACCAATGTATGTAGCCTGACTTCCTTCTGCTAGAAGCTACATGTCTTTGATTCTGGACTTTTGCTGGCTTCGAGAGCCTACTCTAGCCATAGGAATGAAAAACAGGAAGTGCGAGGGAATCCCCGCACCCCAACAATCCTTAGTCAGTGATTAAGGAAAGTTGGTATGTGGCTACTCCAGCTCCTTTGGCCTTTGGGTGACATATATCTGAGATGCATATTCTACGCCATTTCCCAGAGTCCCCAGCAGTAGTAAACTCCCCTTATCCATGGTGGTAATATGCTTGATAAGTCATACTGTGACATCACCTTTCAAATAAACGTCTTACATTTGAGTTCTTGTCTCAGGTTCTGCTTTTAGGAAAAGTCACATCTAGAAAAATATAAGGCCCGAGAAACATCCACTGGGTCTCACAGTTCCATTGGTGTTCAGAGTAGAGGGAAAAGAGCCACATTTCAGGGAAATGGGAAATGAATGGAAGAGGAATTATGGAGAAGATGCCTCAGCAGCAAAAGGACTGACAGAAGAGATACACAGTGGGAACATCACGTTTCAGTTCAGTAGGACCTGAGCAACAGCACCCTGAAAGGTTTTACTGGTAACTACTATTAGACATAATTGAGACTACACTGCTAGCAATTAGATGCACGTTCTGATTTTTAAAAATCAGGTGAATATTGTGCATGGTTAATTCCAGTTATCATATATACTTACTGGTTACTAACAGTTCAAAGTTTATGCTCCAAAAAATATAACAATCCATCAAAATGGCTACATTTAATTTTCTCTAAAAGGCAGATGAACTAAATTTAAGAGCTGGCTTTTCTTGGTATTTCATTTTCAAATTACTGATACATATTTATCAGAGAAATAATTATACATTCTGCCCAACATCAAAAAGTTTCTGCAAAAAGTTTCTAAAATAGATGTATTTCTTGTTCAAGTTCCAAAAATAAATAAATAAATAATGGTTCTCTAACTGAAAACACTTATATTCCTATATTCCTGTCTAAGATAAACATTAAAAAGAAAATACAAAAAAGATCTCTTGGCTTTTGAATAGCCCACCTAGTTACAGAAAGTATTTTCTGTTTCAATACTTTCTCAGTGTCAAAAGATATTTACTTCCTACAAACAGGACAAGTGGAATCTTCATTTCAAACTGTCTGTCCCCACGGTAACCCTGTAGGACTCCATCAGCTGACTGTGGAATATCTCAGTCTTCTTCGCATCTTGAACTTGATCTGTCCCGCACACCAAAGAAAATCACCTGCTACTTTAATACAAATTCCCATCAGCATGCCTACATTTGAGAACCACCCGTGCCTTCATGCAGTCCACGAAGCAGAGCTTCTCTGCCTCCAGACTGAACTCTTCTCAGCTTGGGTACTGCACCATCTTTGCCTGGACTTGAAATCAAGGCTGCCGGTCTGCCAGCTGCCACAACCACCCGAAGATGGTGGTGCCCCTTGTTGCTATTGCATATTGATGTATTATTGTATGCCTACTTATTTATGCAATTCCAATTTTTACTTTCTTTTCTCAAAACAAGTAAAGACACAACTATGAACGGTACAACTACACTCCACATGTAAAACCTGTTAAAACCCATTTCCTCCAAAGCAACTTGTTCTTTTGATGTTTCACAAAAGTGGGACGAAAACCTTCCTTTTCACTCCTCACTCATCAAAACTATAGCAGTGCTCTCTAGTAGATCCTTGTGTAATATTGGAAATGTCCTGTAGTATAAAATATGTAGGTATCAAGCATTTTCCATGTAGCTAGTAGGACTAAGAAATGGAATTTTAAAAATTATTTTAAGTAGACATGTGTGACTGGTGGCTACCATATTGAATAGAACTTTATAGAGTTTCTTCCTTCCTTAAAAACTCATTATTAAATTACTGATCAATTTTACAGTCAATGTGATGCAGTAAAAGATGAAATTCTATTAAAATTATGAGATTTAGACCTCAATTTTAGTCATAATTTTCCACATAATTTTCCAACCTTTCAGACATAGTATTAAATTTCATTCTTTCCCTCAAAAATGACACACAATTCCTCTACATAAATATAGTAAAGGGGCCAGGCATGGTGGCACACACCTGCAATCCCAGCACTCGGGAGGCTGAGGCAGGAGGATCACTGTGAGTTCGAGGCCAGCCTGGGCTACACAGTGAGTTCAAGACCAGCCTGGACTGCGTAGTGAGACCCACTATGTCTCAAAAAGACACACACATAAAAATATAGTAAAGGTCAAGATAAAGAAAATTTCCTGCTTATAACATACCTAATAATGTCTATCTGGCCACAGTTATTCTTGGAGACCTGTGATTTTTTACTCTGTTAAAATAAAATAAGAAAACACCGTATGTTAAGAATGTTAAGTGTGCAGCGAACCTTGCTAATTATTATTGGTTTTGTCTAAATGTACCCTCAAAGCCTCATGTGGTCATAGGTGGGGCTTGGTCAGAGGTGACTGAAACTAGAGTGTGTGACACAGGGATTAAGAACATGTGATTACAAGAAAGGTGGCGGGGTGGTAAGCAGCAGAGAAGGAGTCTCTCTGAGTGTTGCTGTATCGATGCTGGAATATAGCAACATGAAGACAAGAGGGAGGGAAGTGGGTCCGATGGACGTAGGAAGGACCTGAGGCATGCATTGATGCCCACAGAGAGTAAAGAGAGAAATTTAACAAAGAAGAAGGAGGTAGCAGATAGTGCCTTTTCCCTGAGATGGGATTCACTGCACAACAGGAATGATTCAAACCTGTGTCCACATGGTGACTGCGGGCAACCCAGAGGCCTCAACAGAAAGACACAACAGTGGAGATGAGCAGTGGATGTGAAGGACCACACTAGCTGACCGTAAGTGATGAAGGTTGAGTCATCCCACGCGAGACAGTGATTGTCTGGGAACCATCTTAAAGAGGGGCCCCCTGAGCTCAGAATGGAGAACAGCTGCTGGCTCCATCTAGCAGCTCCCAGCTGGGCTCAGGCCCACAGAAGGTACACTGACGGCTATAGGCCAAATGAGTCTGATCTCAGCCATAAGGTGCAGGCTGGCTGAGATTATCCACTACCCACCCAAAAAGCTGCTACTGGCTTGCTGGGATAGATGGGCATGGATCAGGACTCTGTCTCCACACCTTGTCTACCAGTAATAGCAGAGAAAAACCTGGAATTGGACTTTTAAAAAAAATCTTTCTTGTTTGTTTTTGTCATTAATGTTGTGGTTTTATTTTTGGGTTTTTTTGTTCTTTTTTCTCCTTCATTGTTTGATCTTGTTTTTATATGACTGTGACCATGGCTTCTAGCCACTTTGTGGTTCTTATTGTGTTCTGTTCTGTTCTTTTTATCTCTTCCTTCTCTCTTTCCCTCCAGTCTTTTGGACCAGTTTCCCAAAGATAGCATGATCCCTCGTTGTCTTCCAGCCTTACTTCTAATCACTTCCTCTTTTTCTACCTCTCTATTTTTCTCCAACCCCTTTTAAAGTTTAACCCCTGAGGGTAAAATTGACATACTAAGGATTTATATACCACATGTGATTTACTGTATGTTTTAGATTTTGTTATGTAACTACAAATCCAGTTCACTTGGTTAAAGGAGACAAATTAATGATTACGTCCCTTTGTCATTTTCTAGGCTGTGATTATGGCTAATGTTACAGCCAAAAGTGACATATTGACTAAGGGTCACAGAAAATACTATGGTACAGTGCCAAAGAACCAGGAGCTGGACCAAACAGGTAGCAACTACTCATCCCCAAACAATTGAATAGGTATGATCTTGTAACAAACTCAAAACCCAAAAACGAGTTATACCTGGAAGATACCTCAGAGAAGTAGTCATTTCCTAAGGGTTCTAAATACTAGCAATAAAGCAACCCACCAAAGGAAATTTACAAGCATCATCCCAATAATTAACCCCAAAAAAAGAAAAGGAAATGAGAAGACACTTACACACAATGCAACCCCAGACATCCAGTTCAACAAAGGCAAACTCAGGGGCCAATGAAAAACCAAAGCCACCCACCTAGCCTTTCTGAAGTGGTAACAACAAAGCAATTTAATGACAAAAAAATCAAATCAGAAATAAATTCTCAGATAACTACAGAGATGGTGACCATAATGAAAGCCATGTTTAGTGACTTTAGAGAAGATACAGACAAAAAAGAGGAGTTTAAAAAAGTTATGGAAGTCATAAATGCTCAGCATAGGAAAGAAATATAATCTATGAGGCATATTCAAGCAAATATCCAGGAGAATAAAAATTCCATTGAAAGTATCTGCAACAGATTAAGCTAATGTGAGGACAGGATCTCAAATATAGAAGACAGGCTTGTGGGGAATTATCATGAAAAGAAAGATTTCTTAAAAATAACAATAGATCACAAGAAATCCATCTAGCAGCAGCTAGATGAGGCAAAGAAGAATAACCTAAGACTGATTGAAGTCAATAAAAAGCAGGAGATATCACAAATATAAAGAAAACTGTTCATAGATGTCATGGCAGACAACTTCCCTGGAAGGGAAAAAGAATTTGACAGACATACAAGTGCAGCATATAGAAATCCAATTAGCCATGATCAAAAAATGCCAGGCATATCATAATCAAGATTCCAGAAATTCAGCACACAAATAGAATCATAAAAGCTATTAGAGAAAAGAAACAAGACACTTGTAAAGGAAAGTCCATCAGAATCATGGCTGATTTCTTAGCACAAACCCTCAGGCCCAGGAGAGCTTGGAGTGAATCATTTCAAGTTCTAAAGGAAAACAACAATCAACCCAGGTTGATGTACCCCACAAAACTGTCTTTCAAAACTGATGGAGAAATAAGATACTGCCATGACAAAGAACATCTGAGGAAATTTATGACCACCAAATCAGCACTCCAAAATTTTTTGAAGAACATTGCAGAAAGAGACAATAAGGCCTACAACTCCATGAACCCCAACAGAAGGAATCTACCAGGCAATGGAAAAAATTAAACAGAGGAAGGGAAAAAAGAGGGGGCAAACAACAGGAAAATAACATGAAAAGGATGTCAATACACATCAGTTATAATCATCAATGTAATGGTCTCCGTTTACCAATCAGAAGACAAAGATTGGCAGAGTGGATCAAGAAGTAAGAGCCAACAATATACTGCATACAAGAAACACATTCAATTTAAAAAGAAATTCATAGACTGAAAGTCAAAGGATCTCCATGCAACATGAACCCAGAGAAAAGCAAGGGTAGCTATTGTATTTGCAGACAAATAAATTTCAAGCCATGACTGATTAAGAGAGATAAAGAAGGTCACTACATCCTTGTAAAGGGAACAATCCAAGAGGAAGTGATAAAAATCATAAATATATAAGCAAGAAATACCAGTGCACCCAAGTATATAAAACAAATATTAATGGACATGAAAAATCAAATAAGTACTAATACAATTGTATTGGGAGATCTCAATACCCACTGTCACAAAAAGACAGATGAGCTATACAAAAAGTCAACAATGAAATATTCGAAATGAATCAAACTTTTGAACAAATTGACTTAGTAGATGTATATGGAGTGCTCCGCCCCACAATATCAGAATTCACGTTCTTCTCAGGTGCATATGGGACATTCTCTAAAATAGAACATGTACTAGCTGTTAGAACATGCTTAAGTAAATGCAAAGGAATTGAAATTATCCCATGCATATT
>NW_004955586.1:298675-324388 GCF_000276665.1 Chinchilla lanigera
TTTTTTTTTTTTAAAGAGAAAAACACAATAAAAACAATGATACAGAATTTCAAAACAAGATAATAGGAGATTAACAATGGTTAATATATCACGTGTTGCTATATTCAAAATAGTTTCTCAGATTATGAGATAGAGGCATGCATAACTTATAAAACAATATAATAAAAAGTTTTAAAAGCACATTTTCTCCACATTAAAGCACCAGTTCTCAACCTTGCCTTGGGTCCTTGGGTGACACTTTGGCATCTTCCCTCCCTTGGTGGTGTGAGGTGGCTTCCCTCTCACTGTGCTGGTGTAGATTGCAAGTGTGGGTTACTGATGTGGCTGAGGTAAATACCACCCTAGCCCTTGGAGCTGCCAGTGGGGCCTAAGGCAGAGGATGGAGCTTAGAACCCCTGCACTGGTAGCCCACAGACAGGAGAGGCCTCCAGCCTAGGGTGCTATTCAGTTAGTCCTCACTTTGGGTGAGAGGCCTGAATTGAAAAAACACTGGCTCAAGACTGTTCTCAATTAAGATGCAGATATCCCTTGAGAGGGGTTAACTGGAGGAAGCCATTATCAACTCTTAAGGCCTTATTTTAGTCTCCCTCTGCTATTCGATGAGTTTGGGACCCCATGGCCATCCCAAATGGAGTAAGACCCAGGGAGGGCCTATGAGCTGATTATTGAGCTGACAGAGTGAGTAGGCCTGAGGGGATGAGGGGAAGAAAAACACTAAGAAGCTCGGAGACTGGAGGTGGTGATGGTGAGGAAAATTAATGGCAGATATGTCCCAAGGAACTCCGGAAGGAAGCGGTCCTCTAGTGAAACATTCTCTGATGCCCCATCTCAAGACTGCTTCTTCTAGACCATTGTGTAGCACTGTCACATAATAGTTCCTCACAGAGGAGGAGAAGGAACTTCTTGAAAACTTTCCTGGGAGGTCCGCTTCTACAGATTTATGTACACCTGAAATTTAGTCAAGTTGTTCAAGAACTGTGCTCAGACGATTTTTATTTACATCAAATGCCCCTGGTGGATTTTTTGTTGTCTTTCTGAGACAGGGTCTTGCCATGCAGTTCAGGCTGGCCTTGAGCTCACTTAGTAGCCCAGGCTGGTCTCAAACTCACAACGATCCTCCTGCCTCAGCCTCCTAAGTGCTGGAATTACAGGTGTGTGCCACCACGCCTGGCCCCCAGTGAATTTTTATCCCATTCTTCTAGTTAAGATTCCCTTAGAGGTAGAAACTGATATACTATGGGGGACCTCAGCCCTGCACTGACTTTCTTTCAATTTTTTTGAACATAAAAAATGAATGTATACTTCTATCTTATTTAATCTCCAGTTATTTTGGATTTCTGTAATTTATACCTGAACTGGATCCTTACTGATTTAGAATCTTCCAAAAAGTGGGGAGATCCTGACAATATGTCCTATACCAAACACTTGCAGGCGAGCCAGGGAGGCCGAGGCCTTTCCAAGTCAAAGGGGCGGGAATGAATTCAACAAAAGTTGAGGAAATGTAGTGAGCCAAAAAAGGAGACGGAAGATTGAAAATCAAGCTAGGGTTCCTTCTATACCCTGCTTTTATGGCCCATGGTGCCTAAAATTAGTCTGCCTTAAAGGTAGAGGGGTCAGCAAAGAGAAGATGTGAAGTTAAGATTGTTAGGACTTTGTGACCAATTAGACACCAGTAGTAAAGAGAAGAAAGAGGGAAGGAAAGATAATACCAGTCCTCTGATTTGCAAACCTGGAAGGATGGTGCTCTCATTTTGAGAGAGGGCATTCAGGGAGAGAGGGCTTTGGAGGGGAGGATTTGGAGAGGTAATTTTTGTTGTGGTGGTAATGGTGGTAATGGGGATTGATCCCAGGGCCTTCCCACTGAACTACAGTCCCAGTCCTTTTGAATGTTTTGTTTTTATTTTTGAGATAGGATCCTGCTAAGTCACTAAGTTGTCCAGGTGTGCATCACTGTGCTCCGCTGGAGAGGTAATTTTAAACCTATTGAGTTAAGGTACTCATGGGGGAGCCAAGTGGAAATGCTCATTAAACTGTTGGATCTAGACTCTAAAGAAGAGAGCAGGGCTAAATATATAAATCTGGGTCGCTGAGTCTGTAGATGGGCTTTGGTGGCAAGGATATGATGGAGGTTGCCAAGGAAAGTGTGTGGGATGAGAAGACAACAGTTGCCTCGTCACCAGCATCTGACTGCAGGAAAACAAACAAACAAGGAGCCCATGTAGAAGCCTTAGAAGAGGCAAGAGAAGAAGGCAGAACATAAATTGAGGGGGAAGTTCCAGCATCCAAAGGAAGGAGTTCAGGAAGTCATCAGTAATAGGAAATGGCACAGGAACATCTCAGAAAGCAAATACCGGTGTTCCTTCCCGTATTCCCTCAGCGCTCACCAATGTATGTAGCCTGACTTCCTTCTGCTAGAAGCTACATGTCTTTGATTCTGGACTTTTGCTGGCTTCGAGAGCCTACTCTAGCCATAGGAATGAAAAACAGGAAGTGCGAGGGAATCCCCGCACCCCAACAATCCTTAGTCAGTGATTAAGGAAAGTTGGTATGTGGCTACTCCAGCTCCTTTGGCCTTTGGGTGACATATATCTGAGATGCATATTCTACGCCATTTCCCAGAGTCCCCAGCAGTAGTAAACTCCCCTTATCCATGGTGGTAATATGCTTGATAAGTCATACTGTGACATCACCTTTCAAATAAACGTCTTACATTTGAGTTCTTGTCTCAGGTTCTGCTTTTAGGAAAAGTCACATCTAGAAAAATATAAGGCCCGAGAAACATCCACTGGGTCTCACAGTTCCATTGGTGTTCAGAGTAGAGGGAAAAGAGCCACATTTCAGGGAAATGGGAAATGAATGGAAGAGGAATTATGGAGAAGATGCCTCAGCAGCAAAAGGACTGACAGAAGAGATACACAGTGGGAACATCACGTTTCAGTTCAGTAGGACCTGAGCAACAGCACCCTGAAAGGTTTTACTGGTAACTACTATTAGACATAATTGAGACTACACTGCTAGCAATTAGATGCACGTTCTGATTTTTAAAAATCAGGTGAATATTGTGCATGGTTAATTCCAGTTATCATATATACTTACTGGTTACTAACAGTTCAAAGTTTATGCTCCAAAAAATATAACAATCCATCAAAATGGCTACATTTAATTTTCTCTAAAAGGCAGATGAACTAAATTTAAGAGCTGGCTTTTCTTGGTATTTCATTTTCAAATTACTGATACATATTTATCAGAGAAATAATTATACATTCTGCCCAACATCAAAAAGTTTCTGCAAAAAGTTTCTAAAATAGATGTATTTCTTGTTCAAGTTCCAAAAATAAATAAATAAATAATGGTTCTCTAACTGAAAACACTTATATTCCTATATTCCTGTCTAAGATAAACATTAAAAAGAAAATACAAAAAAGATCTCTTGGCTTTTGAATAGCCCACCTAGTTACAGAAAGTATTTTCTGTTTCAATACTTTCTCAGTGTCAAAAGATATTTACTTCCTACAAACAGGACAAGTGGAATCTTCATTTCAAACTGTCTGTCCCCACGGTAACCCTGTAGGACTCCATCAGCTGACTGTGGAATATCTCAGTCTTCTTCGCATCTTGAACTTGATCTGTCCCGCACACCAAAGAAAATCACCTGCTACTTTAATACAAATTCCCATCAGCATGCCTACATTTGAGAACCACCCGTGCCTTCATGCAGTCCACGAAGCAGAGCTTCTCTGCCTCCAGACTGAACTCTTCTCAGCTTGGGTACTGCACCATCTTTGCCTGGACTTGAAATCAAGGCTGCCGGTCTGCCAGCTGCCACAACCACCCGAAGATGGTGGTGCCCCTTGTTGCTATTGCATATTGATGTATTATTGTATGCCTACTTATTTATGCAATTCCAATTTTTACTTTCTTTTCTCAAAACAAGTAAAGACACAACTATGAACGGTACAACTACACTCCACATGTAAAACCTGTTAAAACCCATTTCCTCCAAAGCAACTTGTTCTTTTGATGTTTCACAAAAGTGGGACGAAAACCTTCCTTTTCACTCCTCACTCATCAAAACTATAGCAGTGCTCTCTAGTAGATCCTTGTGTAATATTGGAAATGTCCTGTAGTATAAAATATGTAGGTATCAAGCATTTTCCATGTAGCTAGTAGGACTAAGAAATGGAATTTTAAAAATTATTTTAAGTAGACATGTGTGACTGGTGGCTACCATATTGAATAGAACTTTATAGAGTTTCTTCCTTCCTTAAAAACTCATTATTAAATTACTGATCAATTTTACAGTCAATGTGATGCAGTAAAAGATGAAATTCTATTAAAATTATGAGATTTAGACCTCAATTTTAGTCATAATTTTCCACATAATTTTCCAACCTTTCAGACATAGTATTAAATTTCATTCTTTCCCTCAAAAATGACACACAATTCCTCTACATAAATATAGTAAAGGGGCCAGGCATGGTGGCACACACCTGCAATCCCAGCACTCGGGAGGCTGAGGCAGGAGGATCACTGTGAGTTCGAGGCCAGCCTGGGCTACACAGTGAGTTCAAGACCAGCCTGGACTGCGTAGTGAGACCCACTATGTCTCAAAAAGACACACACATAAAAATATAGTAAAGGTCAAGATAAAGAAAATTTCCTGCTTATAACATACCTAATAATGTCTATCTGGCCACAGTTATTCTTGGAGACCTGTGATTTTTTACTCTGTTAAAATAAAATAAGAAAACACCGTATGTTAAGAATGTTAAGTGTGCAGCGAACCTTGCTAATTATTATTGGTTTTGTCTAAATGTACCCTCAAAGCCTCATGTGGTCATAGGTGGGGCTTGGTCAGAGGTGACTGAAACTAGAGTGTGTGACACAGGGATTAAGAACATGTGATTACAAGAAAGGTGGCGGGGTGGTAAGCAGCAGAGAAGGAGTCTCTCTGAGTGTTGCTGTATCGATGCTGGAATATAGCAACATGAAGACAAGAGGGAGGGAAGTGGGTCCGATGGACGTAGGAAGGACCTGAGGCATGCATTGATGCCCACAGAGAGTAAAGAGAGAAATTTAACAAAGAAGAAGGAGGTAGCAGATAGTGCCTTTTCCCTGAGATGGGATTCACTGCACAACAGGAATGATTCAAACCTGTGTCCACATGGTGACTGCGGGCAACCCAGAGGCCTCAACAGAAAGACACAACAGTGGAGATGAGCAGTGGATGTGAAGGACCACACTAGCTGACCGTAAGTGATGAAGGTTGAGTCATCCCACGCGAGACAGTGATTGTCTGGGAACCATCTTAAAGAGGGGCCCCCTGAGCTCAGAATGGAGAACAGCTGCTGGCTCCATCTAGCAGCTCCCAGCTGGGCTCAGGCCCACAGAAGGTACACTGACGGCTATAGGCCAAATGAGTCTGATCTCAGCCATAAGGTGCAGGCTGGCTGAGATTATCCACTACCCACCCAAAAAGCTGCTACTGGCTTGCTGGGATAGATGGGCATGGATCAGGACTCTGTCTCCACACCTTGTCTACCAGTAATAGCAGAGAAAAACCTGGAATTGGACTTTTAAAAAAAATCTTTCTTGTTTGTTTTTGTCATTAATGTTGTGGTTTTATTTTTGGGTTTTTTTGTTCTTTTTTCTCCTTCATTGTTTGATCTTGTTTTTATATGACTGTGACCATGGCTTCTAGCCACTTTGTGGTTCTTATTGTGTTCTGTTCTGTTCTTTTTATCTCTTCCTTCTCTCTTTCCCTCCAGTCTTTTGGACCAGTTTCCCAAAGATAGCATGATCCCTCGTTGTCTTCCAGCCTTACTTCTAATCACTTCCTCTTTTTCTACCTCTCTATTTTTCTCCAACCCCTTTTAAAGTTTAACCCCTGAGGGTAAAATTGACATACTAAGGATTTATATACCACATGTGATTTACTGTATGTTTTAGATTTTGTTATGTAACTACAAATCCAGTTCACTTGGTTAAAGGAGACAAATTAATGATTACGTCCCTTTGTCATTTTCTAGGCTGTGATTATGGCTAATGTTACAGCCAAAAGTGACATATTGACTAAGGGTCACAGAAAATACTATGGTACAGTGCCAAAGAACCAGGAGCTGGACCAAACAGGTAGCAACTACTCATCCCCAAACAATTGAATAGGTATGATCTTGTAACAAACTCAAAACCCAAAAACGAGTTATACCTGGAAGATACCTCAGAGAAGTAGTCATTTCCTAAGGGTTCTAAATACTAGCAATAAAGCAACCCACCAAAGGAAATTTACAAGCATCATCCCAATAATTAACCCCAAAAAAAGAAAAGGAAATGAGAAGACACTTACACACAATGCAACCCCAGACATCCAGTTCAACAAAGGCAAACTCAGGGGCCAATGAAAAACCAAAGCCACCCACCTAGCCTTTCTGAAGTGGTAACAACAAAGCAATTTAATGACAAAAAAATCAAATCAGAAATAAATTCTCAGATAACTACAGAGATGGTGACCATAATGAAAGCCATGTTTAGTGACTTTAGAGAAGATACAGACAAAAAAGAGGAGTTTAAAAAAGTTATGGAAGTCATAAATGCTCAGCATAGGAAAGAAATATAATCTATGAGGCATATTCAAGCAAATATCCAGGAGAATAAAAATTCCATTGAAAGTATCTGCAACAGATTAAGCTAATGTGAGGACAGGATCTCAAATATAGAAGACAGGCTTGTGGGGAATTATCATGAAAAGAAAGATTTCTTAAAAATAACAATAGATCACAAGAAATCCATCTAGCAGCAGCTAGATGAGGCAAAGAAGAATAACCTAAGACTGATTGAAGTCAATAAAAAGCAGGAGATATCACAAATATAAAGAAAACTGTTCATAGATGTCATGGCAGACAACTTCCCTGGAAGGGAAAAAGAATTTGACAGACATACAAGTGCAGCATATAGAAATCCAATTAGCCATGATCAAAAAATGCCAGGCATATCATAATCAAGATTCCAGAAATTCAGCACACAAATAGAATCATAAAAGCTATTAGAGAAAAGAAACAAGACACTTGTAAAGGAAAGTCCATCAGAATCATGGCTGATTTCTTAGCACAAACCCTCAGGCCCAGGAGAGCTTGGAGTGAATCATTTCAAGTTCTAAAGGAAAACAACAATCAACCCAGGTTGATGTACCCCACAAAACTGTCTTTCAAAACTGATGGAGAAATAAGATACTGCCATGACAAAGAACATCTGAGGAAATTTATGACCACCAAATCAGCACTCCAAAATTTTTTGAAGAACATTGCAGAAAGAGACAATAAGGCCTACAACTCCATGAACCCCAACAGAAGGAATCTACCAGGCAATGGAAAAAATTAAACAGAGGAAGGGAAAAAAGAGGGGGCAAACAACAGGAAAATAACATGAAAAGGATGTCAATACACATCAGTTATAATCATCAATGTAATGGTCTCCGTTTACCAATCAGAAGACAAAGATTGGCAGAGTGGATCAAGAAGTAAGAGCCAACAATATACTGCATACAAGAAACACATTCAATTTAAAAAGAAATTCATAGACTGAAAGTCAAAGGATCTCCATGCAACATGAACCCAGAGAAAAGCAAGGGTAGCTATTGTATTTGCAGACAAATAAATTTCAAGCCATGACTGATTAAGAGAGATAAAGAAGGTCACTACATCCTTGTAAAGGGAACAATCCAAGAGGAAGTGATAAAAATCATAAATATATAAGCAAGAAATACCAGTGCACCCAAGTATATAAAACAAATATTAATGGACATGAAAAATCAAATAAGTACTAATACAATTGTATTGGGAGATCTCAATACCCACTGTCACAAAAAGACAGATGAGCTATACAAAAAGTCAACAATGAAATATTCGAAATGAATCAAACTTTTGAACAAATTGACTTAGTAGATGTATATGGAGTGCTCCGCCCCACAATATCAGAATTCACGTTCTTCTCAGGTGCATATGGGACATTCTCTAAAATAGAACATGTACTAGCTGTTAGAACATGCTTAAGTAAATGCAAAGGAATTGAAATTATCCCATGCATATTATCAGACCATAGTGCAATGAAATTGGAAATCAATGGCAAAAGAAATCACAGGAACTTTATAAACATATGAAATTGAACAGTACCCTCCTGAGCAACAAATGGGTCACAGATGAAATTAAAGAAAAAAATTAGACAGTTTCTACACTTAAATGATAATGATAATACAATATACTAGAACTTACGGGACACAATGAAAGCAGTCCTAACAAGGTAATTTATACCAGTGAATACCGAGGAAAACAGAGGAAGCACAAATTAACAACTTAATACAGAACCTCAAACTCCTAGAAAAAGAAGAACAAACTAAGCCAAAAACTCATAAGAGGGAGGAAAATATAAAGATAAAAGCAAAAATTAATGCACTGAAGACTAAGACAAAAACAAAAAGAATCAATCAATGAAAGAGTTGGTTCTTTAAAAGAGTAAACAAAATTGACAAACCATTATCCAACCTTATCAAAAAAAGGAAAGGAAAGACTCAAATCCACACAATTAGGAATGAAAAGGGTGAAGTCACAACAGACTCCGGCAGAATTCCAAAAGATCATGTACACCTACTTTGAAAATGTGTATTCTAATATGTTGGAAAATGCAGAAAAATGGACAGATTCCTTAATACATGTGAATTACCAAAGCTGAATCAAGAAGATAAAAAAAATCTTAAATAAACCATTATCAATCAATGAAATCAAAGATGTAATTAGAAACCTACCAACAAAGAAATGCCCAGGCCCTGAGGGATTCCCTGCTGAATTCTGCAAAAAATTTAGAGAAGACCTAACACACTACTTCTCAAACTCTTTAATGGAATTGAAAGTGAAGCAATACTCCCAGATTCATTCCTGGAAGCAAGCAGGACCCAACTAAGGAAAGGAACTACAGGCCAATCTCCCTAATGAACATAGATGCAAAACTCATCAATAAAATACTGGCAAACAGAATGCAGCAAATCATCAGGACGATTATACACCATGACTAAGTGGGACTCATCCCAGGGATGTAGGGATGGTTCAATGTGTATAAATCAATAAATTAATACCCCATATTAACAGAGTGTAGTGGATTAACAACTGGTGGTCAACTTATAACCCCCAGCTGATCTGAGTAAGCGTGCTGCTGGGTGTGGGAGGCCCACCTGAGGACTGTTGCCAGCACCATAAGAGGCAGAACTGGAGAAGAATAAGTAAGGCTGTTGGGAATTGAAAGGTTGTTGGAAGCAGAGAAATGTGGTTGGGGGCTGGTAGAAGCTGTAAGGAGCTGTTGGTTCTTTTGGAGGAGCTTGTCATTCTGGCTTTCCTGATGAACTTGGCTGTTTTCATCCTCTGAGGAGCTCAGGACCTTGTTGGTACTTTGAATACTTCGGTTCACTTTGGGGGAGCTCTGGTCCTCACTCTGAGCATCTCTTCCTGGCTCCAGAGGGGAAGATGGTGCATGGCTCAGTATCCTGGAAAAGCTTACTGTGTTGGCTTCCATGATGGGAACTCAGCCATCTTGATCACTGGAAGAGCTCGGGACCTCACTGTTGCTGAGGATGGTTGTGGTACCTTTCGCGGGAGCTCTGGTTCCTCTGAGCATTGCTTCCTGGCTCCAGGGAAGATCCCTCAGCCTGCTAGCACAGATCCTTCATCCTACTGGCACAGACTTTCTAGATTTCACCACTGACCTTTGGGCCTTCCCAGCGCAGATCCATGAAACAGGTCTGCATTAGACATTGTCATGGGCTCTGGGCCTCCAATTGGATTCATGGGAGGCATTGTTATGGGCTCTAGGTCCTCAGCTGGACTCATGCAGGACATTATCATGGGATCCAGGCCCTCAGCTGAATTCCTGGTTTCTAGTGTGTGGACAGATTTCCTGCACTCTCTTGTAAATGATTCTTTGGGTGACTAGTATAAATAATCTTATAAAATGTGTGTCCTGTATTATGTGGTTCTCCCTCGCAAAATATCCCTCAAACCATGATACAGAGAAAGAATAAAAAGCATATGATCATCTCAATAGATGCACAATAAGCTCTTGACAAAGTCCAGCACCCATTCATGATAAAAACCCTATAGAAAATTGGAAAAGATGGTCTTTATCTCCATCTGATAAAAGCCACCTATGAAAAAAATAAAAGCCAACATCATGCTAAGTGGACAAAAATTGAAAGCTTTCACTCTAAATTCAGGAACAAGACAAAGATGTCCACTGTCTCCACTCTTATTCAACACTGACCTGGAAAAATTAGCCATAACAATTAGGCAAGACAAAGAAATTCAAAGAATAATGACAGGAAAGGAAGAAGTTAAATTATCATTATTTGCAGATGACATGATACTCTACTAGAAGACCCCCAAAACTCTACTACAAAACTGCTAGATTTGATGAGCCAATTCAGTAGTGTGGGTGGATACAAAGTCAACACTCAAGAATCAATAGGCCAGGGGTGGTGGCACACGCCTGTAATCCCGGCACAACATAGGAGGACGAGGCAGGAGGGTTTCTTAGTTCAAGACCAGCCTGAGCTACAAAGTGAGCTCAAGCCCAGCGTGAACTACCTAGTAAGACCCTGTCTCAAAAAGACAAAAAAAATCAGTAGCTATCCTGTACATGAACAATACACTCACCAAGAGAGAAACTAGTAAAACAACACCTTTCAAAATAGCATGCAAAAAACTGAAATACCTACGAATCAATCTAATGAAGGATGTAAAAGACATCTCATTGAAAACTACATTACTCTGAAAAGGGAGATTGAAGAAGATATCAGAAATTGAAAGCTATCCCTTGTTCTTGGGTAGAAACACCAATATAGTGAAAATGGTCATACTTCCAAAACTGTTATCCAGACTTAATGCAATCCCAATCAAAATTTCAATGGCATATCTCACAGAATTAGAGAAAAAACTTCCTAAAATTCATTTGGGAGCAGAAGAGACCTAGAATAGCAAAGGCAATTCTGGACAACAAAGGCAAGGCAGGGGGCATCAGAATCCCTGACTTGAAATTATACTATAAAGCTACTGTGATAAAAACAGCACTGTACTCCCCAAAAAACAGACCAAGAAATCAATAGAACAGATTAGAAGATGCAGAAATAACTCCATACATACTCAGCCACCTTATCTTTGACAAAAGTGTCAAACACTTTTACCGGGAGAAAGATAAATGGTGCTGGAAAAACTGGGTCTGCACAAGCCAAAGATCAAAATTGGGCCCATATCTTTCACCATGTACTAAACTAAAATCAAAATGGATCAAAGATCTAAATATTGAAACAGAAATATTAAGTCTGCTGGAAGAGAGAATAGGTAAAACTCTTGGAGACATTGGTGTATGCAAAAACTTTATGAATAAAACCTCAGTCACACAGGAACTATCATGAAGAATCAACAACTGGGCTCTCTTATTAGAATCCTTTTGCACAGCAAGAGAAACCACCAACAGAGTGAAGAGATAACCCACAATGTGGGAAAAAAATGCTTGCCAGCTGTTCCTCAGGTAAGGGATTACTATTAAGAACATATAAAGAACTCAAAAAAATCAGACCTACTAAATTTAAAGATCCAATCCAAAAATGGACCTCTGAGATGAATACACACTTCTCAGATGAAGAAGCACAAGCAGCAAATAAATATAAGAAAAAATGTTGTCATTTGAAAGGTGCAAATTAAAACAACACTGAGATTCCATCTCATCCCAGAAAAAATGGCTGTCATCAGGAAATCAACCAATAACAAATGCTGGAGGGGTTGTGGGGGAAAAGGAACACTTCTACATTGTTAGTGGGAGTGTAGACTGGTGAAACCACTGTGGAAATCAGTGTGGAGATTCTTCAGAAAATTAGGAGTGGAGGTTATACTTGACCCAGCTATTCCTCTGCTGAGTATCTTCCCAGAAGAATTAAAAACATTGTACCACAGTTGTGTATGTGCACTCATGTTTATAGTAGCACAATTTGTAATAGATCTTCAAACAACCCAAATGCCCACCAAACCAGGACTGGATAAAAACGATGTGGTCTTTTTATACAATGGATTATTACTCAGCCATAAAGAACGATAAACTGGAGACTTTTATAAGTAAATGGATGCAACTCAAGACCATACCCATAACTGAAATTAAACGAGACACGTGTGCAAACATCATATTGTCTCCCTCATGTGATAAGCTGAAAGAGTAAATCAGATCCAAAATGTATAATAGATAGAAACTGTTCAAAAGGAAAGAGAAACTTAGATGGGAGAAAGGAGAAAAGAAACAAGGGAAAACTATTTTATATATATATATATATAATATATATATATTTTATATATATAATTATACTACTAATTTCTCTAAGTGAATTGAAAAGAAAGATTTGTGGTAATATTGTTTGGACAACTAAATGCCTATATCTTGTACTCTGAGTAAATAATTTAAATATAACAATATGCAATGTATTAACCATTGTTACCCTCCTATTATCTTGATTTGGAATTTTGTTTTTTTTTCTCTTTAAAATCAAGTAAGAAATAATAAAACTTATTGGAAAAAAAAAGCATGTGATTACAAAAGAAGTTCACTGATTACTTTGGGTCTTCCCTAATCCCAGTAGCTTGGATACAATATAAGGGACAGAAAAGGGCTTGTCTTCTCCCTCTTGCTTGCTTTGCTACCTTCTACCCACCATAAACTGTTTCTCCTCTTGCACACCTGTCTGGCATGCCACCCTATCTTGGAGCCAGCCAATTATGGTCTGAAACCTTTGCAAACTATGAGCTAAATAAAACTTTTCTCCTTTAACTTTGGGCATTGGTATTTTGTCTCAGCAATGAGAGAAAAGTCACGAAGACACGGACTGTGAACCAGAATGGAAGTGTTTTGGGAGTTGGAGAGAGATCAAATGTGAAGTCCAATTAGGTCAGTGGTTTCTACATTTATTTTTACTCTGATCCACAGCATGATTCAATGTGTAGCATGGCCCAGTGCACATGCATACACATACACAGTATACATATCTAGATATATGTAATAGATATAAAGATTGTATAACAACAATACTTATAGATAGTGCAGTGTGATATTCTCTACATCATTCTATCCTCTTCTGCGATTTCTGTTGTATTTCATTCTTTTTCTTTTATTCTATTTAAATATGCTTGTCAAAATTGATTCAATTGACTTTTTGACCCATAACTGAGCTACCATCTGGATTAGGAGATGTACAGAAAGTGCATCAATTTGACTGTGTGAAATAGGGTGACTTGGGAGCACTGAGCTTCAAACACTAACAAGAATGGAGGATATATATACAGACATTAATTAAGAGAGTGCTGGGGCTGCCGTAGCAAAATGCCACAGGCTGGGTGTCATAAACAGCAGAAATTTACTTTCTTACAGTCCTGGAGGCTGGAGGTCTAACAGCAAGGTGTCAGGAGGATTGGTTTCTTCTGAGGCCTCCTTTCTTGACTCACAGGTGGCTGCCCTCTCACTGTCTCTTTACCATGCTTGCACACTGCTGCTGTCTCTTCTTCCAGTGGTATTGAATGAAGGTCTACCATAGCGGCCTCACTTTAATTTAATCACCTTCTATAAAGACCTCTGGTCTAATATGGTTATATTCTGGGGCACAGGAATGGTGTTAAGATTTCAACATAAGAATTTCAGTTGGACACAATTAGCACAATTAAATTCATAAACAGAGAGAGGGCATGATGGCTTGAACCCCGGCAGTCTTCTAGGCAGAATGTGATGGTGGAGCTATGAGTGTTGGAGGAAGAAGGTGACTCTTGTTTGGGGCACTCAGAGCTCTGGGAACCCCTCTTTCCTCCCACTCTTGGAGAGTCAGAGGCCTTAACTTGCTTTAGATTACCAATATCTGATACTATTTTAATCTAGAAAGTTGTATTGTAGTGTTAAGATAGTAGAGACATGACTCTCCTTATAGGATAAAGTGAGCACCTGGTGAAAGTTTTTAAAACTGCTTCTTAATCAGATAATCAAACTATAGTAAATGAAACAGATTAGATATGCAAAGAAGTTACCATAGTCTTGGAGATGCTGATTAAAGTAACTAAAATTTTTCTGTTCTTATATTTTTTCAACAAGTACCTATGATGTGTAGTAAATCTTCTGCTTAGGCAGAGAAGAGGAAGTAGACACAGTAAAAATCACAACTACAATAATAATTAAAAGACAAATACAGGCATTATTTTAAGTTTAAGCAAAGCAACAATGAAAAACACACAAATGTTGATAATTCTCAGACTAAAAAAGAAAACAGGAGCAGAAAATATGGTCCAAATAGATGATCATCTTAGTAAAAAGGGAAGTTGATTGTGTTCAAATAGTGAGTTCTGAATTTAAGATGTAAGTGTAGGTGCTTGCTTATATTAAAATCTAATAAAAATCCTCATGATGACAGTTGGCTTACTGATCAGTGTTGGACTCAACGGTGACTTATCATAAATGAGAACTGGAAGTTCTTTTGCAGTTGGAGGGCGAACCTGTCTAATCTGAAGATGCTATTTTTGAGAACATGTGAAGAACAGAACAGCATTTTCTTTACAAACATTAACTTGCCACGTCTTACAAAATCATTCCCTTTGGACACCTATATCAGGATGGTACCATCTCAGTTTTCCAGACTTGGAACAGCTCACTTCTCTCTCTGAGGCTTCATAAAAGTACCAGCAACTCAAGCTAATGCTAAATTAAGAAATCGACTGGTTCTCATCCAAAGCAGCTAAACCAGATGGGCTGTGTTAGCAACATCCAGGCTGTTTCCATCTATTTTTCAAACCAAATTTAATAGATGTGTGCATTGCCTGCCTTTTTCATTTGTTAGCCTCAGGAGGAAGAAATGGAGCACATTTTGAATACTCCCCTTTTGTAAGTATAACATAATACTCTGCCTTCCAGCTCATGAAAAAAATAAAAAGTTAAATAAAAATGAAATATAGGTCACCCAGAACTCCATGATCCATTTTGAGTTTTTAGCATATTTCTTTCCAATATTTTCAGTGCATTTTATTAAGAAAATAATGCTATATATGTAATTTTATCCCGAATTACTTGCTTAAGACAATATTCATTCCACTTAAAACTCTTTCTAAGCATTATTTTCATGACTACTAGATATTTCTTTGCATGTAGAGAGCATTTCTTTGTGGGAGAAGTAGAGAGCAATAACAGAATAGGACCCAAGCCCCCACCCAAGCAAGTAGCTCAAAAACAGCAAGGGCAGGTGAGTGGTGTGTAAAGAGGTGGCCATCAGGACAACAAACCAAGACAAGATCCAAAGATGTTGGTGGTGAGCTGTGGGGTGCAATGTGGAGAGGGGAGATTTTGTTCCAGGAGATTAAATGTCAAGCAAGGAGTGGGCAAAATGTGCCACAAGATCTAAACCCTGAGTCCTAGCCAACCCTTGTGGTTTGTGAGTGCTCCTGAGAAATCACTATAATATGAATACCTGGGTTGCGTGTTCTCTGAGTCCTGCTTACCCAGAAATTCCAGTCCCTTATAATGTCTTTCTTGAGTGTCTGGGGAAAGGCACGAGATACCTTATGCATTTGTAACCATTATTCTGGCCCACAGCATTTCATTCACATCTGCATCTCTGAGTTTTGTCATGGCTTTCTGGGCCCTCTTGGGAAAGGATCTCTGCCTCACCCAGCCCTGTAAAGGGACAAATTCCAGGAGGTTCAGTCTGAGTCACCCATGATCCTAAATCCTCACATTCTTAAATTACCCAGCCACCTCTTCTGCAGCAGCTCCCTTCACATTATGTTCCTGAGGAAAAAGAGTTCCCACAGCAAAGTTACCTGGGCTTTGAGGTATATAGAAATTAGACAGGTGGCTCTCTGCCCTCACACACATAGCCCTGCCATCAATGACTCTTATGGTGTCACAGCATGGTATGCTATTTCCCTTGGAATCTCAAAGTGTGTTGCTGAATCTACCTCATCACAACAAATCTATGTTTTTCTGGGATTAATTCTCCCTCCTTGCAAAACAGCTTCTGTTGGCATCTTTTTCTCCCCTGCTGAATCTATCTGATATGTCTCTGTAGACCTAAACTCCAGCTGTGAGCTTGAGTCAATGCCTTTCTGCTTCAGTGCCCATGTATAACAGTCAATTCAAACCTCTACTCCACGAATAGCAACAGCTAACATATTTGAAGTTCTGTGCTGGCTTAACTGCACCTTTGCTATATTGATTGAGTCACTCCCTTGTAAGAATATTATTCTAAATATTATTGGAATATGCATCATTTTGCATAAATATCTGGTAGTTATCCACATTTCTGGTACTACTTTCAGGAAGACTCCTAAAAGTGGAATTGCACAGTCAAAAGATATAAACCCTTACAATGGTCTTGATATATAGTACAAATTGCTTTTCATGAAGGTGGTTCCAGCTTGTACCCCTACCTGTCATGAGAGACAGTAGAAAAAGAACATTTGAGAAGACATTGTGTTTGTGAGGGTATGAGTGGGTGATGGCTACACTGATTATTGGACTTGTAGCCATAAAGCCT
This sequence comes from Chinchilla lanigera, assembly GCF_000276665.1. Taxonomy (NCBI): domain Eukaryota; kingdom Metazoa; phylum Chordata; class Mammalia; order Rodentia; family Chinchillidae; genus Chinchilla; species Chinchilla lanigera. The sequence goes on from NW_004955586.1 coordinate 315,264, forward strand.
TGATTTAAACTCCGGCTTTCCAACTATGTGGCCTTAGCGGGTCACTTTCCTAAAACTCAGTTTCTTCACATTTGTAGTAAGACTAACAACACTTCCCAATAGAAATACTGCAACACATGTGTGTGACAAATTGCAGCCATGAAGCTTGATTCACACCCTCTTCCAGCTTTGCTTAGAAACTAGTTAATTTAGGGATCTAATTAGAGTTTACATCATATTGTTTTGTTTTGTTTTTGAGACAGGGTCTCACTATGTAGTTCCGACTGGCCTTGAACGCTCTTGCCTCAGCCTCCTGAGTGCTGGGATTACAAGCGTGTGCCACCAGGCCCAGCCTAGAGTTTACATTGTAATGATCAACAGAAAACCTTTCCCAGCAATCTTCACCAATGCTGAATAAGTAGGAATGGTCTTTTCTCTCTCATTTCTTTTCTTTTCCTTTGTGAGTGGTTAAGCATGGAGGCTGGTGGTGGGGACTTAATTGTACACTTAGAAACAAAGGACCTGAGTAAGCCATTCACTTCCCTTCTTCAACTGTAAACATCACACCACCCTAATGGTTATCCACGCTTCCATAATCCTTAAACAGGGAAGTTGTGTGAGCCGCCTTCCCTTAGCTCCATTCAACCATAAGCACACCACCACCTTAATGATTATTCAGGTTTAAGCTTAGGAGGTCGTGCAGATTGATTGCTGACATCAGGAAAGAGAGACAGTGGGAGGCACCTAGGACCAACGGATGTATCACCCTATATTTTGGAAGCTTGGGTTACAAAGATCTCTCTTGCCCACTTCGCCCTTCTGCCTATTCCTGCTGCTGCCCAGTGATCTTCAGTACCCTTACTGCATACTGTAAGGTGTATGCGTGGCAATTCTTTCCTTGTTGTACAGAAGAACTTGGACTATTTTGGCCCACTCAACTATAACATTCTCAAGAAACCCCAGACCACACCATGCAAGTACTGCTTACTCTGCCTCACAAATGTGGAGGCATTTGTCAGCCTGCTTCAGTAGAATAAAAGCCACATAGAGAATGCAAAACTTTGGGCTAACATTTCTGCTTTAGAACAGTTCCACAGTTTTGAATTCAGCTGGATACTACATTTGCCAACAATAGCAAAGTAAGAATACAATTCAGCACCTCATTAATCCCAAATTATTACATGTGTGGTTTTCATTTCACATTTAATATTTATTTTCCTCAAGAGGAATCCAGGACCAAATTAAGCATGTTATAGTCATCCACTCCGAAGGTCAGAAAGGTACTGGTAGACAGGGAGAGAAAAGGATTTGTGGGAAAAGCAAAGACTCGATCTGACTTCCATTCATGGCCTAAAGGGTAACACTTATTGACCATTGTTAGGGACTTAAAAAATGAAGTAGATTTTTGGACTGACTAAATTAAACCATGTGACGAATGAGCAAATTTATATTAATATCAGAGCTTTTGAATCTACCCACCTAGTCATTCTTAGCAACTGTGCCTTCAAATCATGGTGTCTTGTTAATAGCATGTTAACTCTAAACTGGATCTTAGAACAACTTCCTTGTTTCACAGATGAAGAAACTGAGGCTCAGAGAAGCTAAATGATGCACTTACTATTATGAGTCAAGCCGAGATAGAACTTAGGCCTCTTTTGTTGCTGAATCCAGCATAGCATGAGGGCTCCCTCCCTCTGTCTGCATTTGGGAAGTGTTTATCTGTACAGTCCCCATTGGCTGGGCTTAAACACAATTGAAAAGCAATTGGAAAATCCAGAAGTTTAATTCCTTCCTGGAACTAAAGTTAAATTCCAGTATAAGAAACTACAGGAGGACGTTTGCATGTGGAATTTTGTTCTAATTGGACTGATAAGAGCCCTATCTCTGGAATGAAAGAACTGGGAAAGTGAAGCTTTTTCTCATCTATTTCCAGTAAATTTATAAGTACAAAGAAAATTACTTTGAAGTTAAGTAGGATGAAAGTAAAAGTGTAATGCTCGGATGATTTTTTCATCCCCCTTGAAGTTTATTTATTTTAGAGATATATTGCCACCATGAGCAGGGCAGGTCCACAAGCACATTTTACACAATCAAGGCTGTTGTGAGCAAAAGGCTGAGAGCACTATGGGCTAGATTAAGAGAGGGGTTCAGTCTTTTGTTCCTGTTTACAATGTGGGGTAACAGTAAAGGATTTTTAGCAAGGGGAATGACATGTATGAATGATACTTTCGGAGGGAGGATGAGATGGAAGCTATATGTGATAAGAAAAGGAAGGAAAAGGTATTGTAGGTTGTGAGGCCAGTTGGGGAACATATAAAATCATCAAGGGGAGAAGTGAGAAAGGCCTGAACTGGGGTTTCAGAACTAAGAATTTTCTTAGTTTAAGTGGCTCCAGAGCAGGCCCTGTAAGAAGGATTCAAGTGCAAGTAGTTTCTTTGGAAGGTGATCCCAGGATCACTGGTTGGGGAGGGGGAAAGGAAACCTGTAATGGGTGTTAGCAAGCCAGATGCTGCCATGGGCAACTGGAAAGCAGTCCTCCTGGGGACCATATAGACCCACATCAGAGCTCTCCCTATAAGGGACAAGAAAGGTGGAGGATTTATTCATCAGTTCCCAATCCATCATTCATGTAGAACTGCTTCCAGAAGCACTAGCTCTCCAGTATTCCAGGTTTGACCTATGTGTGAGCTGAATGTGGTCCAAACAAAAGTGAACCTCAATAAATAGCTTTAAGACTAGAGAGGTGAATGTCAAGGGAATATGGGTAGGGCTCCCACAGAGTATGATCCTTGCTTCTCCCTGGACATATTCCAGCAGTCCCAGATCTTGTAAACGGGATTTAACAGTCTGAGTATCAGGGTGGGGGAACTTCTAATTTGACTTTCTTTAAATTTCGGAATACCATCACCTTCTAAAATAGACCACTCTAAGGGGCTGGGGATATAGCTCAACTGCACAGCACTTGCCCGGCAAGCTCAAGGTCGTGAGTTCGATTCCCAGTACCGGAAAAAAAAGGAAAAAAAAAATAGACCACTCTATAAGCATTACACTGTTGCCTTTATCCAATCCCAATTTGCGGGGAGGTTGAGGGTTGTTGTGGATGAAACCCAGAGCCTTGTGCATGCTAGGCAAGTGCTCTGCCACTGAGCTATACCACCAGTCCCAACTCCAATTTTAATCCATGCCCTTTAAAAAGTTCTACTCTGTACTATAAATTTACTTGACAAACTTTAATTAGTGCTGTACATATCTTCTATAGAATCAGGTGCAGTCTCTACAGGTTTAATGAAAACAGACTCTCCACTTTTAAAATATATCTCTAATGAGATTACAAAGGACTAGAAATTATAATAATGAAGCTATTAGCCAGGCATGTGATACTCCATGTAGGAAAGAAAAACATACTAAGACAACTTGCCATAACTTACTTCAGGGAAGTTGGCAACAGGCAAGCCACTCATCTCCAGCATTTACTAGAATTAATTCAAAGTCTGGCTAGGGTTTAACTGACAATAGAAACTTGCCAGAACTTCAAACTGGAACCCATTCAACATTAAAACCATGACAAATTTTCTTTTCAGAACCATATACCTCAAAATTTAAGAAATTTCCGGAATTTCTGGAAATTTTCATAATAGGTCTATGATGATTTACTTCAAGAGAAGAGAGGTGACTTTCTCAGGAAAACATTGAGTCGCTTGTATTTGGGGACCTTAAAACTTACTTCTTTGGTTCTCTTTCACTTAGTTTATTAAGGAGGTAGGGAGTGGGAAAGCACTAACAGCTCCCAGGATAGATTTTTGAGTGCTGATGTCTACCCAGTGAACTCCAGAGCCAAGTAACCTATCCTTGAAAATATGTTTACTTCATGGAAGTAGAAAAGCCAAACTCCAGATGGCCCTCATGAGAGGGAATAAATGTAAAGCCCAGAATGAAAATGTGGTACCTCTGAGTTAGATAGCTTTTATTTTGTTTTCATTTGTCCCTTTCCTTTGATGGCAGGCCCACTCTGTATCTCAGGATTTGGTCTGGGAGGCAGGGGAAGATTCTGTACTTTTACACCCAATTATAGAGATCTGTGGCTGAAACAAATATAGGACAGTCTGTTTTCATTAAACCTGTAGAGACTGCACCTGCTGGGTCAATGAAGTGAGTCAAACCCCAGGCAGTTTGATAAAGATAAGCCTGCCATGGAGGACATCAGAATTTGTGAAGGAGCTAAGACTCACATTTTAAAACTCTCATATAAAGTCAAAAGGGTTAAATGCTCTTCCAGCCCAATTTTCCTTTGTACTTGTAATTTTTACAATAATCATTAAAAGAACCATAACAGGAACCCCTTATACAACACTCTTAGCGCTCTAGAGTCTATGAAGTATTACTGCTATTTTATGCTACAAATGTGGAAACAAAGGCACCAAGAGATTAAGGGACTCGCCTAAATTCACAGGACTAGTTAGTCAGAGAGCTGATATCCAAATCCAAACAGCAGGGTTGGGGGTTTAGCTCAGTGAAAGAGTGCCTAGTGTGTTCAAGGTTCTGGATTTGATCACCAGCACTGCAACAAGTGAAATATACCAAACAAATCCAAGCTGTCTGGCATGAAAGTCTATTGGATTAGTAATATCCCCTAGTTATTTTGGGCTGATCAGATCTGCAATCTCCTGAACGAGTGTACGGCAAAGGCTAAATAAAAAGAGGCAAATGGAATGATTTCAGGGCTCCAGGAAGACCAAAGCCCTCTCACAGAATTCTAGATTCTCTCAGGGCTAAGACCAAGACCTTCTCTGGGTGGCCTGTGTTTATTTGGTTATCAGAAGAAAGGAGGGGAGTACTCAAGAAGGGTAGAATTGCTCCAGGATTTCTCCAAGTAAGGTATTAAATTAATTCTTAACAAGGATTAAATTAATTCATCCAGAAGTGAGATGCCTAAGACTATAGTCTTTATCTAGTTGAGATGGGATCCAGGTGTCCTTGGCTGTGATCTTGTCTTATCCTTTGAGGCTTTCCAGCTTCATCCTCCATTACAGGTTTTAGTAGTGATTAGTGACTTGTAGAGGTTCACTTAGTATAAGTTGTCCTCCACTCCCATACAAGAGGCCTTAGACAGATTCACAAGTAAACATAAAAAGCCAATTGGTTAATTTAAGTCTTGCTCTGGGCTGCTTCAGAGTGGTCTCCATCGAAAGCCCAAATCTTCACTATACTACCTACTACACAACCATTTGAAAAATTAATCTGGGAGTTTTACTTCTTTTGCTATGCTCAAAGATAGTTTAAATTAGGAATTTAATATTGAGTGATTGCTTATTTTGCATTGCATTGCATTGAATTGCTGAGCACTGAACTCAGGGCCTGGCATATTCTAGGCAAGTCCTCTACTACTGACCTGCATCCCTAGCCCCACACAATTTTTAAAATATTAGTCTCCTCATGTATACAGTAGCTTCTTTGTTACTTCGACAAATTCTATGAGGTAAAAGACTTCTGCTTTCATTCTTGGGTTTTAGCACTTGATACAGAGCCTGGTCCCAGGATTCTTGATAAATACTGTATTTATTGAATGAATGAATAAATAAACTTGAAGGGCAAGTGAAACTCTGTGCCTGTTTAGAGAAGGAATAAAGGACATCTGCTCAGAGGCATGAAAAAAGGCTGCATAGAGGAATTGGTGTTTGACTTGTGCCTTGACTGGTGACTGGGATTCATGGATGTGGAGAGACATCTTTCAATTGTATGCTGCAAATACAGACCTTTGGCCACTTGGGAGGTAACTGGTTGGTTAGAGGGCCATACGCTATGACTTGGCAGGCCTGCTCACCAGAAGAAATGGGCATTCCACTGCCAAGTGCCTAGAGCCATGGGTCCACATGCTCCAGAGGTTGAGGGAGTGCTAGAGAAAGAGTGAGAGTGACAGAAGCCCCACAAGTGGAGGACTGAGCATTCGGGAGCCCAGGGAGTATGAAGCTGCATCACCTGGGTATGCTGGGCTGGAACCCACACTGGGAACCACAGAGGGGTCGTGCTTGTCCAGTGAATGTAAGCACAGGGGAAGTGGCCCACTGCCCAGATTTGTGAGGCTGATGTAGTTGAGAAGCACCTCTCAGAATGAATCTTCTGGGTGGATCTGGCATGGGTATGGGACTCGGTAGTATGCTCAGTGAAACCCTTCTCATGGTGAGGGTGGTGTGCATTCAACAGCAAAGGAGGATGTTGGTAAATTGAGAAAGCCCAGGTAGCATCTCAGCCTGAGAAAGAATCTTGTTCCTCAGAGGAATCACAGCTGTTGGGATTGGGTGAGTGCTTGAAGGGCTTTACTTGAATTGGTAATTTTGGAGAGGAGACCTCAAGGGCACTCAATATCCTTGTAACAAAGAAAATCACCCACAGGGGGACTTTGGAGAATCCAATCATGGTCCAAGAATATGCTGAAAGGGCTCTAGGGACTGATGACTAGGTTGTATAAAATCCACTGCAACCCAAGCAGAAAGGCTTAGGAATTCATAATGCTGCAAGCTTGGTGGAGGGACTGTTGGGCTCTCCACTTACCTGTTTACCTGCCCTACGTCTAATTCACATTAGGTGCACTACTACTGAGAGGTGAATTTTGCTGTTAAATAGTTGTGCATGTGAAGGAAGCAGCAGGAAATGGAAGTGGAAAATCCCAGGCCCAAAATATAGGCTACATAGCTTTAATTTCCCCGTTAATGGCATCACAGTTAGGCAATGTCAGGAAAGCTAGGGCTGGGCAGTTTGAGAGAACTAGTTAGACACATTTACCCAGGATCTTAAAATCTTCACCTCCACAGTCCATTCTCCGATCACATCCTTCCTCTTCTACTGTTCACAGCAACTGTCTCCAACTTTCAAAACACACGAGAAAGTCCCTTACTTCTAGCATGTGACCTCATACTTCACAGGGAACACAGATGCCAAATAGAAAGTCCTTTCCTTCATACTACCCCCGAGTCAGATGGATTTCTTCTCCCGTCCTCATAGTCTTCCTTCCATTTCTGTGAGGGTGTCCACTTTCTAGCCACATGGGTGTGGGAGACGCTGTCTTGTAGTTATTTGGCTACCTGCATCTCCTGCATCTCCAAGTCCCATCTGTCCTCTGTCTTCTATTCATCTAGAATACAAATACTTTTAAATCAAGCCCTCTTTTAAATCCATCTCTCCCATCTTGCCACAACCAATTTTTTCCTTGCCTTGCAATCCAATTTCTTTCCTATGATCTTCATTGCTCACCTTCCATTCATTATACATACCACTGCACCCTTTCTTCAGCTCCTAGCGAGACCTTGAAGCTGCTCACACTAAGCCATTAGGGACCCATTTCTTGGCAAATCCAGTTCACAACATAGTGCTGGCCCCTGCAGTTCCCAGCACTTTCCTTCCTTAACTTACACAACGCCACCCTCTCCTTATGTCCCACTTAACCTCTGAATGGCTGGCTCTTAAGTCTTCTTTGTGGTTTCTTCTGATTGTCTCCTCTTTTCTTAAGCAGCACTTTTTTTCAGGATCTGTCCTTAGTTTTTCCCTCCCTTCCTCCCCTCCTCTCATTTCTTCTTTCTTTGTACAATTCTTTTTATTTCCTGATTCTTCCTTTCCACTTTTCTCTGCTTCTTTTGCTGCCTTACCCAGTCCTTTCTCCATAGATGAGCCCATTCACTCTGAAGATTTTAACTACCACTGATACTTTCAGCCCTTCTGTATTCTCCTGCTCAGAACACTCTCCTGAATGCCAGAACTATGGAGTCAACCATCTGGATTGTTTGAGTTGGATGCGCCTGCACGAAGGATGTCTGAAACTGAGCTCACTTTCTATGAAACTATCTCTCTTCCATAATCTCCCATCTTATGAGAAGAGGAGTGTTGCAGCCCAGCCAGCCACTCAAGCCGGAAAACCCAAGAACCTGGCACTCTTCATGATTTCTTCTCCTTTCACCACCTCCAACCAGCTACCAATATCTAGAGTTTCCACCTATCCCTACTGTCGCTTCAACCTTCAGTTTTCCTACTCACCTCCACAACTTTTGTTTCTGGCCCAGATCCCAACACTGGTGCAACGTATCCTCTGATCTATTGTCAAGTATGCCTTTTGTAAATGACCATCTGGTTACATCATTTCCCTGCCTTAAATCCTCTGGTGACTCCAAATAGCCTTCTAGATCAAATCTGAAGCTCCCACTACAACCTATGAGGCGCTGCACATCTTGTCTCTGCTCTATCTTGAACTAACTTCAATATGCTTCTTTTTTCCACTCCCCTGCTGTTGTTTCTACCTGACATACTCTTACTCCCTTTCCTCCTTTACTTCTCCCTTTTTCAAACTTGCACTCCTGAAAGTTTTCTCTAACCTCTTTCCCATTTTCTTCTCCCAGGCTCACCCAGAGCCCCTATGGTTATTTCTAGCTTCATACTTAGCACATGACGCTTCCTTCATCTGTCTTCTACCATTGGTCTATGTGTGACTTCACTTTTTTACCCTGTGTCCTCCAGCATCCAGCACAATACTTGGCACATACTCAGTAACGTTGTTACCAGTAGATCCAGGCAAGAAAAATCCTGCACTCCGAGATTTGGGGAGCCTCAGATAGCACCAACACATACAAAACCCAGTGTAGTGGGTACTCGGGCAGTGCATCTTCACATCTCTCACTTTGTGGCCTCAGAACAAAGATAGGAGTATTCGGCCACTGTAAATGTTTATGTTATGGAGTCAGAACTCACCTCATTCACACAATCAGCCTGCTTCTTGGAAGCTGACCCTCTAAAGGGAAAAGGTCTCTGGACCAGCATCATCATTAGTGACTTAATGAGTCTCAAAGTAAAAAATAAAAAAGGAAGGATTGGGGAGGTAGCTCAGTGTGGAGGCCCTGGGTTCAATTTCCCAGTACCACCAAGATAAATAAATAAATAAATAAATAAATAAATAAATAAGTTGTCTTGGTTACTTTTTTCTCACTGCTGGGACAAAATACCTGACGCCCAAAATTAAGGAAGGAAAGGTTTATTTCGCTTACAGTTCATGGAAGTTTCAGTCCGTACTTGGCAGATTATAAGGCAGAGTGGCACATGGCAAAGAGCTACAGCTCAGGGCGGCAGAACACATCTAAGCTGCCAGCACACACCAGGGCGGAATG
>NW_004955586.1:324588-326563 GCF_000276665.1 Chinchilla lanigera
CAAAGGTAAAATAAAATAAACAGAATTCAGATCCTTTGGTCAGTTCCCTTAAACTTTGTGAGGTGTCCAGGTTCTACTGCTTGAACTTTGTTTCAGTAACTCCTGCCCAAAGTTCCTTACAGGTTGTTCTTCACCTTGTTTCCAAGGTTGCAGAACAGGGTAGCTTTTGTTTTGAGGAGATGGAAGTTGTCTATATTTATTTTGTTTTGTTTTGTTTTGTTTTTTGGTTTTTCTCCGGTACCGGGAACCGAACTCACGACCTTGCGCTTGCCAGGCAGGTGCTTTTAGCCGCTGAGCTAAATCCCCAGCCCCTTACTGGGATTTGTTTAGAACTGCACTTTACAAAATGCCTTGTTTCCTTTCTTATTGTTTGTGGAAAGAAAAATTCTACTTAAATTGTTTTAGTTTGGATATAGAATCATTGTTTTAAAATTGCAGCTTATTTTGAAAAATCCTGAGTTAAATTAAATGTGTGCCAATACTTTCCAAAATAAGATAATATTGAGAAGCAATTGCTCTGACCAGATGGCTTAGAGAAATTTTTGGAGTATTCCCATTCAACGATTACCAATCAATGAATGGTTTTGACTAAATCTAACTCAAATACTGCAGCATCGTTCTTTGTGTATTTGTATTGTATAGTGTTAACAAGCTTAATTGCAAGCAAATTAAACATTTATGCTACTCGTTAAAAGTAAGAAAGAAAGTTGTGGTTGTACAGCAGCCAACTTACAGATTTGGACTGCCTGGGAGATTTCAACTGTGGAAATGTTTAGATAAAAAACTAATTAATTAATATGGCATATCAAATATAATGAATGCAGTAGATCCTTGCATAATGAATTATTGTTCCCAGTACTGCCAAACATCCACTTCCTCCCTCACTTCTTGTTTCAAGTTGGAGTTGCACACAGGCTCATACTTCGTGTAGTGTTCACTTTGGTTGCACAGGCTGGCTGGGTAGCATTCTGTAAGACCAAACAACTAGTTAGCTCTTGTGTTGATGGATGGATGGATGGACAAATGGATAGATGGGAAATGTATGAAGCACTGAAACATACTGACTCTTTATTGGCAGGTAAACAGAACTTGGATGCTAGAAATAATTTAACTTCATAAAATGAGTAAGATTAAAGTAAATTTTCAGAGGAATTAATTGAAAAGTTTCATCCTTCTTGTTAATAATTTGGCTTATTCTTGTAACTGATAGTTTTAACTTTAAAATATATTTTGCATATTTTAAATGAAAATTTTCTGTTTAAAAAACATTGAAAAAGTTATTAATTGCATCTCCCTTAACTTAGATTTCTGATGAAGACATGTTCATTTTTGATGAGGACTTTAATTGTAATGAAAAATTTTAATATACATTTCTGTTTTAATTGATACATCATAATTGTACATAGCTACAGGGTACAGGGAGACATTTCAATGCATGTATACCATGTGTAATGATCAGATCAGAGTAATTGGCATGTTTGTCATCTCAGACATTTCTCACTTCTTTGTGTTGGGAACATCCCAAATCCTCTGTGTTAGGTGTTTTGAAATATTCATTAATTGTCAGCCATTCTTTTCAAGGGAAGATAAGTTATGTGAAAAATCTTGATTATAACAACATAACTAATAGTACTGAGATAAAGCAAATAAAACATCTTAAGAAATATACAATTACTTATAAATTATGTCTAATTTATTACTTATTTAAACATTGTGAGTACACCAAAAAATCCCAGACGCATGCAATAAAAATTACAGTCATTCTGGACATTTTGCTATTTTATCTTATAAAGGTATATTGTTCAAGACAGAAAAATGGAACACATTTTGACATTTTGTTGCTTGATTTACAACTGTAAATGGGACATGACTTCCATTTATATTTTTTCAAAGCCTCTACTAGTTGCTCAGTAAATGTTTGTTGAATGAATAGATAGATGGATGCAGTCAAATGTTCTACCCCTGAGCTATACCC
>NW_004955586.1:327753-329958 GCF_000276665.1 Chinchilla lanigera
TAGTCAAAAATAATTGAACTTCTTCAGAAAGGAAATTTTTATGAGAATTTCAAAGAAAAAATAATAGGGATATAATCATATGAGTGCAATCTAGACTTAAAATCTTCCTTACTGCAGAACTTATCTAGTGAATAAGAGAATAATTTTTAAGAAAACATCTGCAATGAGATAAAAATTTCAGTAATTATCAAAGGCACACAAACTATTTTACATAAAAGTATTTAAAATGTTTTAAATTAACATACAATATTTACACATGTTTATGAGGTATGACAATATTAATTCAATACATGTATATGTATAATGATCAAATCAGAGTAATTAGCTTTTCTATTTCCTTTAACAAAAAAGTATTTTAATAACTTACTGAAATTATAAAATTCAAGACCCTGAATATAGCTTAATGGGTTTTGTTGATATTATAGAAGCAAAAAGAGTAATACATTAAACTATATTTTAGTGTTTGAGAAAAATTATTTAAATGACAAACATTTTTAGGAAAACCTTGCAAATAAAAACATTGGGGGGGGCTGGGGATGGAGCTCAGTGGCATAAGCACCTGCCTGGCAAGCATAAAGTCGTGAGTTTGATTCCCGGTACCAAAAAAAGGGGGTGGGTATTAGCCTAAACTTTGGAAATTTTTCTAGGATATTTTAAAACGGAAATAAGTCTCTGCATTCAGTTATCTTTGGATAATGTATTAAAAATGTAAATTAAGTCAGGCATAGTGTTGCACACCTCTAATCCGAGCACTCAGGGAGGCTGAGAGAGCAGCGTGGCAAGTTTGAGCCCTGCTTGGGCAACTTATTGAGAGCCTGCCTCAAAATAAAAAATGATACACTCTTAAGTGAAATCACTTGGACACACATGTGTAAATATTGCATTGTCTCTCTGGTATGAGAAACTAAAATTGTAAGTAAGAACCAAAATATATAATAGATATTTGTGAAATGGGAAGAAATTGTTCAAAAGGAGAGGGGAATGGGGGGATGAGAAAATGGATAAAGTGGAAACAAAGCTTTGTAAATAAGGAGGGGAAGGGGGGTTGAAGGGAGGGGAGGGGAATGGGAAAAAAAGAGGAATTAAGATATATCATATACAGGTACAAGTTCTGTTTGATGAATGTGATCACTGAGTACATCTAAATTGCACCAAAAAGTTTAATCATTTTTTTTTTAAATAACAACAACAAAAACATGATAAAGGTCAAGGGATGTAGTTCAGTGCAAAGGCCCTGGATTCAATTCCCAGTACAGCATAAACAAAAAGTAAATCAGAACGGAGATTGCTCTGTGGGCATACAGGCAGAATCTGGCTTTCTGCCTAGTTTTGTATGGTCTAAGAACTAAAGAGGAAAACTACTTTATGACACTTGAAAATCATATAAAATTCAAATTCTGGATCTATGAAGTTTCCTTGGCACATAACCACACCCATTACTTTCTAGTTTATGAGCGCTCTCTCACATGACAACAGAATCCAGTAGCTGCTCTAAACACTGTGTATCCTCCAAAACCTAAAATATTTACCTCCTGGACAATCACAGAAAATATTTGACAGCATTACCTGTAATCCCAGCACTCAAGAAGAAATACCATCCATTTGCCTTATAAGTTATTTTAAAATAGAATACCTAACATCCTCTCAAAAATTAAAAATACATTTTCTTCTTTACTGACAAATAGGTGGACAAAACACAGGATGTTGAAATCTGAAATTTGACCAAATGATGTTTTGGAATCTCTTTGGATTGAAGGAAAACAAAACGTTTTAAAATTAAGGCAATTGATCTTATATAAAATTCTAATAAATGATTTTTAATATTTAAGCATGAAATGTCATGACAATTAAAATAAATCGAATACACAAAGTTCTCAAATACAATTACCAGAGCTAGAAAGTCTAAATGTTAATGCTCTCAGTTCAGCTGAAGCTGAAATAGGGGTCACCACCATGAACAATACGATGTTGAGATGAATTATATATGAATTGAGACTATGAGTTACCAGCCGGCTACTCAGTCAATGCTGTGTTGTTAGAAGATTTTCTTTGCAGTGCTGGAGATGGAACTCAAGGCCTCGCACACCTTAGGCCCTTCCACTGAGCAACACCCTCTGCCCTTAGAAGAATTTGATGCTGTTCCCCGTCTCAAATTGTTGCTCACTCAGGGGCATTATTTTGTAGTAACCACCCATGTTAAACAAA
>NW_004955586.1:347266-348484 GCF_000276665.1 Chinchilla lanigera
CTGGAGACCATGCTAAACAAAATAAACTCAATTCAGTATCCTCTCCCTAATATGTGGAACCTAAAAGAGATAACAAGAATGTAGAAGAGAGAGAATTATTAGTTAAGAGGGCGGGGAGAGGTGTAATGGTGAGTAATGGGGGATGGATATGAGCAAAATATATTTTACACATGGAAACTTTCCCCAAAATGTAAAACTAGGCAGGAGGTGATGGGAGGTGAAGATCAAAGTCTGCTATGCCCGTGTACGGATTTGTTAAGCAAAACCTGTTAATCTCTATGACCAATAAAAATGTGGGGGAAAAAGAAAACAGCAAGTTACAGAAGACTATGGTACAAATCATCTTTTCATATTAAAAAAGTTAATAATGAGTAACATTAATTGAGCATTTACTATGTGCAGGCCAGTCTGCCAAATCCTCAAAGCTCTAATTGTACTATACATAAGAATTTTGTATCTGGAGATTTCTGAGAAGATGCTGGAGTAGTGAGCAGCAGAGAAAGAGCTTCTGCAAAATTTAGTATCCAGACACTGGAATTTAGCAACATGAGGAAGAGAAGGAGGGAGGTGTGTCCCCGGGGCAAAGGAAGGAGATGAAGCAAGAACTGAAGCACAGAGGGAGAGCAAAGAGAGAAATTTCAACTAAGAAGGAGATAGCAAGTGGAACTTTCTCCCTGAGCCTGGACTCAGTGGGAGGGGCACCTTGAACCTGCAGACACACAGTGACTACTGGTGACCCCAGAGGCCTCCATGGAGAAATGTGCGAGTGGAACAGAGCTGTGGATAGAGCATGCGAAAGTAAATGCAAAGGAATTGAAATTATCCCAAGCATATTATCAGCCCTCTAAACAACTAATGGGTCACAGGCGAAATTAAAGGAGAAATGAGACAGTTTCTTTTTTCTATTTTAAAAAGAAAAAGAAATAATAGCAACAAAGACAAAAACAAAACACAAAAATAATAAAAATGATGAGGGTTTCAAACCAAATGATAGAAATTAACAGTGGTTGTTATATTACATGTTGTTATCTTCAACGAAGTTGCTCAGATTAACAGATGTAAAAATGGAAGACTAATCAAACCATTAAAAAGAATAAGAAAATAATAATTAAAAAAACATTAAAAACAATACAGAGTTTCACTAGACAAGATGGTAGGAATTCACCAATGGTTGTTATATTGCATATTGTTGTCTTCATATCACATGCTCAGATTATC
>NW_004955586.1:348799-351852 GCF_000276665.1 Chinchilla lanigera
GGGGAATAACTGGGTTAAGTAGGACTTCTAATCCTAGTTTTGTGAGGAATCTCTCAACTGATTTCCACAGTGGTTTCACCAATCTACACTCCCACCACAAGTAGAGAAGGGTTCCTTTTCCCCCACAGCCTTTCTAGCATTTGTCATTAGTTGATTTCTTAATGATAGTCATTCTTTATGGGATGAGATGGAATCTCAGTGTTGTTTTAATTTGGATTTCTTGAATGACTAATGATGTTGAATATTTTTTCATATATTTATTCACCATTAGTATTTCTTCATCTGAGAAGTGTGTATTCATCTCAGATGCCCATTTTTGGATTGGGTTTTTGAATTTGGGGGGCCTGATTTTTTAAAAATTCTTTATATGTTCTAGATAGAAGTCCAATATCTGAGTGGCAATTAACTAAATTTTTTCCCCAATTCGTGGGCTTTTTCTTTACCCTGCTTGTGATTTCTTTTGATGTGCAAAAACTTTTCAGTAAGATATGATCCCAGTTGTTTATCCTTTGAAGTCTTTCTCACGCAGCTTGGTTTTTGTTCATGAACTCTCTGCCTACCCCTATGTCTTCGAGGTTTTAACCTACTTTCTTTTCCAGTAAATTTAGTGTTATTGTTTTGATATTTAGATCTTTGATCCATTTTGACTTTAGTTTAGAGCATGGTGATAACATGGGTCTAATTTTAGTCTTTAGCATGTGGAAAGCCAGTTTTTCCAGTACCATTTATTAGAGTCTATTTTTCTTCCAGTGAACATGTTTGGCCCCTTTGTCAAAGAAAACTTGGCTGAGTGTAATTGTAGTTGTGTCTGCATCTTGTAACCTGTTCCATTGATCCTTAGGTCTGTTTTTTGCCTGTAACATGTTGATTTTATCACAGTAGCTTTGTAGTATAATTTCAAGTCAGGGATTGTGATGCCTCCTGCCTTTCCTTTGTTCCCGGAATTGCTTTTGCTATTCTAGGCCTCTTCTGGTTCCAGATGAATTTTAGGAATGTTTTTTCTAGATCTGTGAGGTATATTAACGGTATTTTAATTGGTATTGCATTGAATCTGTACAACAATTTTGGGAGTATGGCCATTTTCACAGTGTTGGTTCTTCCTATCCATGAGCAAGGAATATCTTTCCATTTTCTGATATCCTCTTTGATCTCAGAGTACTATAATTTTCACTGTAAAGATATTTTACCTCTTTTGTTAGATTGGTTCCTAAGTATTTCATTTTCTATATGCCTTGTGAAAGGTATGGTTTCCCTAATTTCTGTCTGAGTGTGTTTGTTGTTTGTGTACAGGAATGCTATTAATTTTTGAGTGTTGATTTTGTAATCCAGTTATGCTACTGAATTTGGTTAATAAATCTATAAGCCTTTTGGTGGGGTGTTTGTGATATTCTATGTAGAGTATCATGTCATCTGTGAATAATGATAATTTCATGTCTTCCTTTCCTATCTTTATTCCTCCTCTCTCTCTCTCTCTCTCTCTCTCTCTCTCTCTCTCTCTCTCTCTCTCTCGTCTAATTGGTCTGGCTAATATCTCCAGAACTATATTGAATAGGAATTGTGACAGTGAATATTCTTGTCTTGTTCCTGATTTTAAAGTGAAAGCTTTCAATCTTTGACTATTTAGAATGATGTTAGCTGTTGGTTTGTCACAGATGGCTTTGATCAGATTGAGATAAAGACCATCTATTCCTATTTGCTGTATGGTTTTTATCATGAATGAGTGTTGGACTTTATCAAAATTTTTTCTGCATCAATTGAAATGATCATGTAATTTTTGTCTTTGTCTCTATTGATATGGTGTATTACATTAATTGACTTGTGTACATTGAACCATCCTTTCATCCCTGGGATGAATCCCACTTGGTCATGATGTGACAATTTCTATAATTAAACCATAATACCAATGCAACATACTGGAATATATGGTACATAATGAAAGCAGTCCTACAAGGGAAATTTATACTGGTGAATACCCATATCAGGAAATCAAAGTGAGCTCAAATAACCAATTTAATGTGGAATCTCCAGCTTCTAGAAAAAGCGAAGCAAGTCAAACCCAAAGGAGGAAATTATATTTTTCCCCCAAGGGAGGAAATAATGTGGAATCTCCAGCTTCTAGAAAAAGAGAAGCAAAGGAATAAATTATATATTTCTCCGAAGGGAGGAAATTATAAAGATCAGAGGAGAAATTAATGCAGTAGAGAGTAAGAAAATAATACAAAGTACCAATGAATCAATGCACTGGTTCTTTGAAAGATTAAATAAAATCAACAAGCCCTTAGCCAATCCTATGAAAGAAAGAAAAAGAAAGAAAGAAAGAAAGAAAGAAAGAAAGAAAGAAAGAAAGAAAGAAAAAACTCACATACATGCAATTAGGAATAAAAAGGGTGAAATCACAACAAATCCTGCAGAAATCCAGAAGATTATCTATATCTACCTTGAGAACCTGTATTCTTTTTTGTTGTTGTTGTTCTTTTTTTAATTTTTTTTTTTGGTATCAGGAATAGAACTCAGGGCCTTGCAGTTGTCAGATAGGTGCTGCACCACTGAGCTACATCCCTGGCCAAGAACCTGTATCCTAATAAGATAGAAAATACAGGAGAAATTTAAAGATTCCTAGATAGATATGAATTAGCAAAGCTGAATCAAGAAGATATAAAAATCCTAAATAAACCAATATCAGTCAATGAAATTGAAGATGTAATTGAAAACATACCAACAAAGAAAATCCTGGGTCTTAATGGATTCACTGCTGAATTCTACAATAAATTTAGAGAAGACCTAATACTGTTGCTTCTCAAACTGTTTAATGAAATTAAAGGGAAGTAGTATTCCCAAATTAATTCCTGGAAGCAAGCATTACCCTGATACCAAAGCCAGAGAAGGACCCAACTAAGAAAGAGAAGTACAGGCCAATCTTCCTAATGAACATAGATGCAAATATCCTCAATAAGGTACTGGCAAATAGAATGCAGCAAACCATCAAGACGATTATACAGGGGCTGGGGATTTAGCTCAGCGGCAAAAGCGCCTGCCTGGCAAGCGCAAGGTCG